>NC_056735.1:909438196-909580696 GCF_019279795.1 Protopterus annectens
GAGCCCAAGGTCTGGGGTTCAAGACTGGCAGGTGTATGTTATTTTGCTGCTGAGCAATTCAAGGGCCCTGTCATGCAGAGTGACTAAGGCACTTTTAAGCAGTTGTAAGCAGGTTTGCGTGATGCTTAGCGATGCTTAGTTAAGCACACACACAAGCTCACACTCGCGCACCCCCGGTAACTACTGCTTAAAAGTGCTTACTCCCGCTAACCCCCGCTCTAATTTCTTTGAAAGAAAAGAAAATGGGGAGATAGGAAAGTGGTGAAAAAGGGGGCACAAAGAGGGAAAGACAGTAGGAAAACCAGCTGGGATGTGCAGGAAGGGTGTAGGGAAGGCCCATAGCTGCTCATTTCTGTACCAGCAACAACTGTGCATAAGTTCGTAATTTGGTGTGAAATTTGCAACCTTCCACCCTGAGAGAGGGGTGAGGATAACAGAGTATGTTGTAGAGCCAATTATAATTATCAGTTTACATGTCCGGCGGACATGTGTGTGAAATGGGCAGCTATGTATGGGGCATCATTTTTTGTTGGAACAGATTGCCCTTTTTTTAAATATTTTTTCAGGTGAGAGTAGAATCTGAGGTAGGGGATGTAGGTATATTTGGGGAGGTAGGTTGGGGAGGTAAATAGACAAGACAAACAAGATGCATACAGGAGCAGAATTTGACACATGGGGTGGGTGAACACAATTGACGGGGAAGGTTGTTTGCAAAGCATAAGCCCATGAGCCCCACAACAGTGGAACTGAGATCCTCACCCATGGGCAGTCATTACTGCACCTTCACAGCCTCGAGGGTGGCTGTGCTGGGGGCTGCGTAGGATGGGCAGGCTCACCCATGAGACGCGCCACTCTTGCCTCAAGCTGGCATAGGGGATCAGCGACTGAACGCTGGATCTCCCTACGCACCACAACCCGGACCCTTTGAAGGGTGGCAGGTGGCACTTCTCCACCCACGCTTGCATGGGGGGGTGAGCCCCATCCCCTGCAGTGCTTCCACCTGATGGTGGCACAGGACCAATGGAGGAGGGGAGTCCGGGCTGGGCACCAGACCTGCTGGTGCCAGGTGCACTCACCGGCTGAGGAGAGACAGGTGGGTCCGCTGGGACCGGCCTTCCCATACGTTCTGTGATTAGGTGTGTTTAATTACAACATATGCAAAACAGCATTCCAGATTAGTTGTAACAGTATGCAATAATATTCCCATTAACCCAACACACCAAGGGTACAACAGTTGAACAGCAAGCATAACACATGCATATATTGAACCACAGTGGTTATTCCAACAGCATGCAGGGATGTTTGGCAGCAATAGGCCACCATGATTGTGGTGTTCAAAAAGGGCACATGCATCAACGTGAATGCAAATATTTATAGAACAATAGGACATATGTCCCAACAAATATTTAAGATTACACATACCCATTGAGGTGTGGAATTGCAATGTACTACAGTAGGGTGTAGAAAATACCTCGGTTAACATCTTTTAATGACCTTTTCATCTACACTACATTCCTAGTGACTGCAAGTGTATATCCCCTACATGTATTATTAGACTTGCCAACATACATTAGGTTGTGTAATGGGTTTGGCTAGTTCAATATATGCCTGACCTATATCTGACAAACTAACTGTCCAGGATGCAGATGTTACTGCTACATATTTCTTGATTGCATTTATATTTCTTTAACTACATATTTGGGATGTTTTCACATGGCATTTTCACTTCGATTTATACAGAACCCTGCATTTCTTGACACACACACTCACATTTCTGGGGAAAATATAACATGCTACACATGTGCCAGTTTTACTTATTCATGCCAGCCAGTAACTGACTGTTGTGGACTGTATATATGTTTCACAGCTACTAGCACTTCCATCACCCACTTTATATGGGACTGCACAACTCTAGGTTGTCAGTACCTTTTCAAACAGTACTGTTTGTATAATGCAAGGGTACAACAACATTTCAGACTCTGTGACACAGACACACTCTGGGTTTTAGCCCTTTATTAATGACATTGCACACTTTTCCACAGGCTCACTCCTTTATTTGTTTTAACGGTGTATATGGCAGACATGTTCAAGACATATTATACCTTTATTAATAGGTTAGCACACTCTTTTTTCAGGCTCACTCACTTATTTTATATGACAGTGCCTGCAGAGATATTATTCCAGACATATGTTACCTTTCTTAATGGGTTTCTACATTCTTTTTCTGCCTCTCTGACATTTTTATCTGACAGTACATGCAGAGGACTTATTCCAGCAATTTTATGGCTGTATTATTGGACTACAACACTTTCTTTCATCCTCTCTCCCATATTTTATATAACAATACATGCAGAATAATCACTAACCTGCCTGGTGGTGCAGCCTTAGCAGCCTATCAGCATAGGCTTGCTGATTCATAGCATGGTCACCTGCAGCTGTAAAGTAAATGAGGGGATATTGAGACATACCTATCCATTATACATACTCCATTATCAATTCTTACATACTGCATTCCATGGCTACATACTCAGTTGTGGGGCATCCCGCATCCCATGGGCCTCCTGTATCCACTGGTTCAGGCAGTCCTCCATTTGTCTCTTCAGGTCTGCATGGTGGTGACGGACCTGCTCACCAGTCCGAGGAATGCCTGTGGCACTGGTTGGTCATGAGCTAACCAGTTCCAAGCCTCTACCTTCTACTCTGTCCCTTGGAACTGGCCCTACAGGAGTCTTGACTCGTGACGGTGGACAAGGAGCCAACCCATGTATTTGGACTCCTCGATGCCCCAACGTTGCGCTTGGAAGCGTCTTCCCTCTGTGACACCAGACATTCTAACTGCAGATGTGAGCTACAATCAGTTATGTTGTGTATTCCCACCTGTGTGGCTTAAATATGACGCATTTCCCGCACTTTTTTGTGATTGGCCATTTTGTAAAATTCTCAGCTGACTGCAGACCTGCTTAGTAATGGCTAAACTATCATTCGTAAGTATATGAATGTTAACAGTGGTTGTTTCATCTATGCTATCATGACTTAGTGGTTCTGTACTTTGCTTCTGATGCACAGAGTCCTGGGTTCGAACCTTGTCATTCATTTTATTTCATTTTCATACTGTCCAGACAGGCTAGGGGGGGGGGGTGGCTGCATTTAAGCAACTTTGCTCTACGTTGCTCCTCGGTGCCCTGGTTGGTGCGGCATGCACGTCCGTGCAAACACATTGCACTAGGTAAAGCGCTTTTAAACTTTAGACAACTCTATTGTGCTGGGTAAAGCACTATTAAACTATGGGCACCTCTGTTAAGCTGGGTAAAGTGCTGCTTAACGGCAGGCTATTACATATCTGGATCCTTTAAAAATATATATTTTGTTCACTGATACATTGGCCATTTCACTGCTTTTAATAATAATTTAATCATATATGTCTGGTATTATTTCAAATACTGATTTAAAACATAAATAAGAAGGGGAACGGTGGGACTAGAACCGTGAATGCCTCCTCTTTATGCATACGCTCTACCATTACGCTATTGCAATTTAGTGTGATTTGCATAAACATTCTTTCTTATGCTCTTCCATGTCAGAATTTATAACTATAGCTAAGCAATGGGCACACCCGCGCACACACATGCAAATACGGGCAGCTATATCGTGGATTTAAAAAAAATAATAAATATTTTACTTTTTATAACTGTGATGGGGGTTTACAGTGTCAGGGTGTGTGGTGTTGGGTGTAAGTACATTTGAGCGAACTCGCTCTTGTGTGTTGACATTTTGCTTTTACTACACTTGCAGGAGAGTGGACATTTAGACTGTTCGGCAGTCGGACACGCCCCCTGCTTTCATACTCGGTCCGTGTAGGAGTTACGGTTGAGTCAGCGTGCCCTCATGAATATTCATGGCATGCTGACATCATACCGTTCAACTGCAGCCTCCGAGTAAGACTTATTAAGTCTTACACGGTGGATTCGTGAATCCGGGGGTTTGTCTTCCTTCCACACACTGCTTTGTGCACAACATTATTTTTAAATCTAGATCATAATATACAGAGTGCTTGTACAGATAGATTTGTTTATATAATAACTGGCTAAGGCAATCATAATCCTTTTTTATGACATTAGCAGAGGTGGGATGGTAGACTATTCTGCTTTTGTTCAATCAATATATATTTTTTTTGTTAGGGAGAGGAAACATTTATGCAATAGATTTCCATGAATTATGTTCTGTTTGCATATGATTTAGCCATCTCCTCTGCATGTATAACTTCATCTTACCTACCTATGTATAATGCAGCAATATGAAAGTGCCTATGTCTCTGTCACTAATAATATCAACATAAAAACTACAAATAAAATTACAGATGGGCAGTAAATGACCTTCTCAATAACTGAATAATCAGAATTCATTGGGTAAATGTAAAGCCCCTGGGAACAATCATCTGGAGAAAATGGAACACACAATAAACTTAAGTACACGATTGTGCACTAACAAATGAACACTGAAAGCAGTTTATACCCTACAAAGTTTTAATCATAGCAATTTTGAATTCTGAGAAATATAAACAATGTAATGCATTTCCAGTAAAGCCACAGCTTTCTTGGTTGTTTTGATTTCTATTGTCTTACATTAATCCATGTCCCAAAATAATGAGCAGTCTAATTGGCATGCCATCTGACTTAGACTTTATATCGTTCATCCTTCCGCGACAATGTTGACTAATTTGATTTAATTATTAATACTGAAAAACAGAGTTTTTGAAGTGCTGTAAGTGTAGTATAATTAAATAAATCAAAGCTTACTTCAAACTGTTCAGCACTTTAATACATCTGAGGAAAGAAATAAAAGATCTACAATAAAACTGCTTTCTTCAACTACAATGCAAAGGGCTGGCAACATCATAACTGGTGAAAAGTGTTTAGATCAATATGAAAATGGAAACATGTATGTTTGCCAAAGACAAGAAGAAAAAAATAAATTATGTTTTAACTAAAGAGGCATGTGAACTGGATAAGGATATTACAAGTGATGAAATGCATGCAGTGAATGTTTTTGAGTATAACCGTGTTTTTAAGAGCATTGAAGGTCAAATTAATAGTATTACAAATCAGAAAATTAGGAAGATTGACAGGGATAGATTATAATATGAGTTTAATACTGCTTACCCTGACCCACCGAAGTTCCAGGTTTGGGGTAATAACATTAATAACAACAATAACCACAATGTTAATAGTTATGTAAGAGCACAAACAAATGATATGGATTTTTTTTAGATCAGGAAGATTTTCCACCCTTGAGGCATTCCATACACATCAGGGAGAGGAACAATCAAGAGAATGCTCAGGAAATGAACCATCAAATGCATTGGGGTAGGGGGGACAATTCCAAATTCAGGAGGAACATGAGAGGCAGGCCGAAACACAGCACTCAAATAGACCAACCCTCCATCCATTTAAATTAAAAGTGTGACTTCAAAGTATTTAAGTTTTCCTCTATACATATTGATCAGGCTACATGTGATTTACTGGCCAGAGGTATGTCCTTTGTTCCTACTAAATCTATGGATGTGAGTAACAGTTTAGTAGATTTAAAACAAAACGTAAGGAAACTGAATTTGAGTATAATGTTCCACAATGTGAAATGCACTAGGAACCCATTGTACATCTGTAGCACATACAACCCCCCACTCCACCTATCTTTACAATTGATTGAAAGTATATGTGAGCTGGATTTATGGAACTTAGAACATAGGAAGTTCCAAAACATAACATGTAATATGTCTAAAGATGAATTTGAATGCTTACAGAAATTGAAATTTAATGATGGGGTGAGAATTATGAAGCCAGATAAAGGAGGAGGTGTGGGATTATGGATGTTAAATTGTATAATGATAAAATGAAAAGGATATTAGAGGGGAAATCGTATAAAAAAGTCTCATTAAATGAATTAAATGGAGCCTATAGAAGACTTAGAAGAGAACTCAACAATTTATTTATTGAAGGAAGCATTACCATTGATGAATTCAGTTACATGACTGTTATTCATCCTAGGACACCCACTATCTTTGGTCTACCCAAGATCCAGAAAGATCTCTATGACCCCCCAATGAGACCTATAGTGGATAGTAGGGTATATATAACACAGCCCATTGCTAAATATCTAGACTTACAATTGAAGGAGGTATTGCAAGGTGAGGTCCATTTATGTAGGGACTCATGGGACTTCTTGAAAAGAATAAACAGTCTCGACTACTCTGATGTAGGACTTTTTATGACCATTGACGTCAAAGATTTATACACAGTTATACCACACAAGTTAGGCGTTGAGTGGTTTTGTGATTATTTTATAGAAAAGAGAATAGCCCAAAATAACAATGTTTATGAACAACTAATGGAGACTATGTTATACAACAATTTTATTTTATTCAATAATGAGTATTATTTACAATTGGAAGGTGTGTTGATGGGTTCAGCATGTGGGGGTTTATACGCAAATGTGATAATGCTCCAATGGGAAAATAAATTCTTACTAAATTCACCTTGCTTCTCATTTTGCAAATGTTGTGTGCAGTTTTCGGATGATATTTTTATTTTTTGGACAGGGCCTACTGTAATGATTTATGAATTTTTAGATTATGTGAACAGCTTGACAAGCGTTTTGAAGTTTACCCATACCATTGGCTCTGATGAATTTTCATATTTGGATATTAAATTGATGAAAGATAGGGAACAGAAAGTATTTAAATCAGAAATTCTCAGGCAATCTACGTTCTTGAAAAGATATTTGCACTATGAGAGCTCAAACCCTTACAAACAAAAAAAGAGCTGTAGTCAAAGGGCAGTTTGTAAATGCTGCATGTATGATCACATATTTTAACAGCTTTTTGGATGAATGTGACAGGTTGAAGGACATGTTTATTTGTAGGGGTTACCCATCCAATCTTGTGAATGAGGTTATGTTAGCAGTAATTAACAAACATGAAAGGGGCTATGTTTTCCTATTTTAAATCAAAAAATGTGTCTACTTTATGGGCTCGAAAAAAACCCGAATCCAAATAGCGAGACATATAAAAAGCAAACCGCGAATACTAAACCTTGAAATTTAAAACCTTGAACCGTCATAGTCAGCCAGCCCACCACCAGCAACACACTACCTACCCAAACACAATAAAAAAACACATACATACACTAACCAAAACCCTACTTCTAACCCTAAATTAAAGCACCAAAATCCTACTGCTAACCCTACACTAAACCCCACATACACAACTATCTAAGCACTTCCCTAACCCCTCCCTAACCTTAAGGTCCGTAACTACCACACACTTTCCCTACAGAGCTATACCCAAGCAAACTAAATATTTCACACACATACACTTAACAAAACCCTACACTAAACCTTACATACATTACCTACACAAAATCTTACATACACTACCTACCTATGCACTTACCTTAACCCCTCCCTAACCCTAAGGTCCGTAACTATCACACACTTACCTTACGGAGCTATACCGCAGATGGGCCAAATATGCAAATTCGATATTTCCACTTTCGCGGTTTCATTTGTTCGATGTATTCGCGGTTCGCTCTTTACGTGTCGCCCTATTTGGATTTGGGTTTTTCAGCTTTCAAGAGCATAAAGTAGACCCCAAAGAACAGGGGTCTGTATTGATGACATTGTCATAAATAGTAACACTGAAAATACACAATACCCCACTTCACACAAAGATGGTAGTTCCAACAACCTGTATTGTGTTGAGTCTAAGACACATAACAATTTCAACACTGCATTTGCGACCATGTTTAATAGTTCCAGTAGGAATATAGCTGATATACTCTCTAAGAACTGGTTGGTAATAGTGAACAATAAGGACGGGCCAACTATGCGAATTCGATATTTCCACTTTTGCGGTTTCGTTCGTCCGACGTATTTATGGTTCGCTCTTTACGTGTCTCGCTATTTGGAATTGGGTTTTTCAGCTTTTGAGCGCATAAAGTAGACCACAAAAAACAGGGGTCTGTATTGATGACATTGTCATAAATAGTAACATTGAAAATATACAATACCCCACTTCACACAAAGATGGTAGTTCCAACAACCTGTATTGTGTTGAGTCTAAGACACATAACAATTTCAACACTGCATTTGTGACCATGTTTAATAGTTCCAGTAGGAATATAGCTGATATACTCTCTAAGCACTGGTTGGTAATAGTGAACAATAAGGACATTAAAGAAATTATTGGGGAGAAACCCAGCATTGTATATAGAAAAGATAAATGTCTGAAGACCATTTTGGAAACTAGAAATAAGGGATGTACAAGTGGTAGCTTGATTAAGTGTGGCAGCTGTAATTAATGTCCATACATTAAAGAAGGATCCAATTTTAACATAAATAATATAAATGTGAAGTTAAATCAGAAGTGTTCATGTAATACTGAGAAAGTAGTGTATTGTACTCTTTGCTTAAAGTTTCCTTGTTTTAATATTGGCAAGACAGAGGGGAAGTTCAGGAACTGCAAACATGAACATCTTAGGGATATAAGGAATAAAAATATAAAAAATGCATTGGCAAAACATTGCCTTGAATATGTTGACCATAATTTTAAATTTATTATCATTGAGACCCTTATTCCTGACATAAGAGGTGGTCCATGAGCACTTATTTTGGAAAAACATGAGGCTTTATGCCAATTGAGAACTAATGCCACACAGTGGCCAGGGCTTAATGATGCATTCTCATTGTCTTGTTTTCTAAAGTTGAAAGCATTAGAAAGATGAATTATGTATTAAATGTTTTTATATGAATTTTATGTGTTACATTCTGCAGGTTTTAACTAATGTTCATTTATTTAAAATATTTATTATCCCTTTTCATATGGTATATATTATACCACCTTTTAAAATCTATTTTACAGTATTATTAAATTTATATTTTGAATCTATTTTTATTATATTATTATATTTATAGCTGCATTTCAGATCTTTAAGTTTTGTAATGAATTAAGTATGCTGGTGGGCATGTTATATTAATTAGGGGCATAGTACTGATGACATAGTTGATTAGTTTTATATTTAAGAAGGTCATAATTTATTATTTGCTATCTGAAAAAGTCTCTGAATTAGCAGAGATGAAAGTGCTTATCTGATTGTGGATTTTAACTCATTGGAATAAACGACTTTATCTGTGTATTAGTAATTCGATTGTGGATTTATTGTGAGAAACGAACGGTTATTGTACAGCATAATATTGTGGTCCCTTGCTCTGCTTGTGCCTTTTTTCTTTTTTTTTTTTTTTTTATATTCTGTGTATATATTTACTATTTCCATTTGTAAGGCAATGGGATAAGTTTTATTACAATTCAGACAGAGCATATTAACTTGGTTATCTGATCATGGTGGACGTACTCAGAAACAAATGGCATGAAGTTGTGCAAAGAAAGGTAATACAGAAGAAAGGTGAAAAAGAGAGACACACATAGAGTGACCGTGCTACTAGAGATTTAGCGCAATATAAATTGTATGGAATGTACTGCATAATGACATGCAAATGGGTGTGTAGGTTGAGAAACATTTCCCCGTGAGCTACCATGCTGAAACCAGAAGCCCGAACCACCACTCCCTCGTAGAGTGGTATGGTGGAAAAGGAAACATGCTGCTGTGTAAAAGTTGGCCAGCCACACAGCACATCACTATGATACCTAAATAGCTACACGGCCGTAGTATAACAAGAGAGACAACCATGCTAGACATATGGCAGAAATGGCAAAAAAAAAATAAATATATATATATATATATATATATATATATATATATATATATGTTTAGCAAGGCTGTCTCTGTTGTTATACTATGGCCATGTAGCCATTTAGATAATGTAGTGATGTGCTGTGTGGTTGGCTAACTTTTAACACAGCAGTATGTTTCCTTTTACACCATACCACTCTATGGGAAAGCAGCGGCTCAGGCTTCTGGTTTCTATGAAGTAGCTGGAGGTTAAATGTCTCGCAGCCTACACATCCTATGCACATGTGTCAATATGTTAATGACATCCATTGCATATGCAAATGATGGAATCAAACATGGCAGAGTGATTTAAAAATGTATAAAATTAGTGTGATGAATTATGGTGATCATATATTCTGAATACAGGATTTTCATGTGAAGAGGAACTTAACTCACTATATGATGCTAGGATTTTTCATCAGCATATGTGAATCACCAGATGATACCAGCTGCCTTCATTACCAGTATCTGTGAGGATGCAGGTCATTGTCTTCCACAATGTAGATGAGACCACCATTGTTTAACATGTCAGTCCCCATATCTGTCTCCTTATGACTGGGATACTGTTGACAGTTAAAGTGTGGATGGAGAGACCATATGGGAGTAAGTATTCACATATCACTCTTACATGAAACTAAAAGGGATGTATTTAATACTTTCATTTTTTTGCTACAGGGACTTTTCAGTATCCAACAGGGGACACATAGGAGTTTTATAGGGGTTAGCCATGCTGATACTTCAGCACTTTATTTAATGATGCTGAGGAGCATATCTGGTTTTCATGGCTGGCAGAGAAGAGAACCATTGCTATGCAGCCATGTTCTTAGCTCATTTCTCTGAGGTTCAGTGGGCCCCAAACTGTACACATATTGCTGTCACATCCCAACCTGCTGCACATTGTGTCTGATATATCAATTGTGTTTTCACTTTGTTAACTGCCAGATGTTGTGCATTGCACAGGGAATTATATACAATGTGTCTGTGCTTCATTCTGGCAGTTCCCATGATTTTCACATATAAATCATATGTGATCCACATAAGAATTTCTTGCAGGATGACCTTTGATAGGGTCATCTAGTTGGAAAGTGCACATTCTATCATCCCTAGAGTCCTCAATGTGTTGGTCCTAGGAATGTGGGAAACAGGATACTCCTGTGTCCACTGTTGTGTTGTGCAGGTGGTGTAAGATGTGACTTAGAGCTGTAGGTCATGAAAGCCTTTTTCAGCCCCTTTGCTATGGCAGATATGGTTCACAAGAGTAACAATTTGAAATGTTGGGACTCACTAGATTGTTTCCCAAAATACAGAGACTGTATGACAAAAAAAGACATACTGCCGGATTCACGATGGCTTGCACGGAGTGTACGAGTAGAGTAAGACTCCATGCAGCCATCATGTCCGACGAGCGATCCAGGAACAGCTTGTAGAGGCGTGTAAGAGAGCTCTTAAAATGTCTCCTACACGGACAGGGCTGGGATATGCAAATTACCTCACTTGCAGCCGAAAGGCATGCAAATGAGGTAAATTTGTGATCCAGGAAGCACAAACCTGTCCGAGTAGGAGCTGTGTTAGCTGCAGAAATGTACTCAGTTGACAACTGAGTACCGTTCTGCAAATAGCACAATGGAGCCTTGTCAGCTCCAAATAAAGGTTGCATATAGTTGAGGAAGCATGCCAATGGCCAAATATACGGCCATTGGAAATGTTCCCAGATGCAAAATTAAAACAAAAATACTTTTTTTTTCAGTGATTTCCGATGTTTAAGTGTAGCGCAGTGCCGCGCAAACGGGCTGCGCTAAAAAAATCATGAAATAAAATAGGAAAATAAAAGCCACAAACGTGGAATCTATGAAAATTGTTAAATTACAATGTAAGGGAATAGCAGGCTGAAGACAACATGGCCTCCGAATAGGGGTTGCTAAGGGGAGAAGCCCAGTCTAAGACATGTAACTAAACATTAGTAGGCAATCCTATGTAAATGAGTGTTAGGATAGTGAATTGCACTTTTACATAGCAAATGAGCACAGTCAGTGGAGTGTAGGAGTAGGATATGGGGAGTAACAAAGTAGGAGATAGGTGACATCACAAGGGGGGTATGTATGAAAGTAGTGAAGCTCATAGGAGCAGAGTGGCATGTGTCAGCTGTCAGTTAGACATCATGGAAAGAGGTGTGTCAACAGGTAGGCCAGGGAAAGCCAAGAAATGGAAGGTGTATACTGTGGATAACACCAAAGTTTCTTGCTGAGCAGGTATGCGTGCGTGTGAGCGCCTGTAAACCCGAGTAAGACAGAGTGCGCGTGTGAAAGCGTGAGTGCGCGCGTGTAAGCCAGAGTAAGCATGTATAAGGCTGTGTAAAGACCTGTAAGCACGTTTGCACTGGTGTGCGCACATTTTAACCCGAATAAGCAAGTTTTAGTCCGTCTAAGCATGTGTGCGCGTGTGTGAGCTGCTGTGAGCATGTTTGCGCTTGTATGCGTGTCGCTCCCCCCTGAGGAAACAGAAAGGAAAAAGGAAGCACAACAAATAGTAGGAAGCTACCAGGGAATACTAGTAGAGCTAGCAGGTGAAAACAATCAGAATCAGGCAATTACACAGGCAGAACACTAGCCCAGGCCAGCACTTAAAACTCGGCAAACAACAGTGCAGTTTGTTTCTCTCAAGAGACACTGCAACACTGGAGTAAGCTACTAGAAGTGAAAACTGAAAAAGCTTCACTCAGACAAAAAATGCTAGGGGCTGCCATTGCTGTTATAAGGCGACATATGCAACATGCTGAGGGTGGTGACAATGCAAATGCTGCCGGACAACCCACAGTGAGGAGACGGAGATGAGTGTACAGGCCCAGGGTCACCTACCAGAGGTTACATGAGCTGCAGATAGTGGAGCGCTATAGAGTGGACAGAGACCTCCTGCAGCAAATTGTTGAGCTGTGCAAGCCACGTCTCACACACAGAACCAACAGAGGTGAACCCATCCCAGTGGAAACCAAGGTATGTGTTGGCCTAAGAATACTAGTAACAGGTACCTTCCAGAGATCAACTGGTGATATGATGGGGATACCACAGGCATCAGCATCCAGGATACTGCACCAGTTCCTGGATGCCATGTCAGCACATGTCGGTGATCATGTATATTTCCCCAATTCCCATGAGGTATTGGCCAGCAATATGTGTCTCTTCCAGCAAATAGCAGAATACCCTGAGGTAGTGGGTGCAATAGACTGCATGCATATACGCATCAAAGCACCAGCTGGTGAGCGGGGTAGGGCCAACATGAACCGCAAGGGCTTTCCCTCCATCAACTGCCAGGTCTTGTGTGATGCCCAGGGCATAATAAAGAATGTGTGTGCTGGCTGCCCTAGAAGCTACCATGATTCCCATATCTGGCATCTGACGCAGCTGTACCAGACATTTGCCAATGGGGACATCCCACATGGTCACTTAGTGGGGGATGCTGGCTATGCACTGGAGCCGTGGCTGATGACATCCATCAGAAACGCACACACACCTGAACAGGAACGCCATAATGAGGCACATGCACAAACACGAAATGTAATTGAGCGTGTGTTTGGGTTGCTCAAGTCACGGTTCCAGTGCCTGGACACATCTGGTGGAGCCTTGCAATACTCACCAACTACATGTACCCAAATTGTCATGGTATGTGCTATGCTACATAATATGATTCTGTGAAAACAGCTGCAGCAGAACCAGCATAGGCCTGGGCCAAACAGCCCCCCACCATTGCCAAGGCCATCACAGGCAGAGCGTGACTCGGAGGAGGAACAACCTGAGCCTGCCCCAGTAGGCAGAAGGAGGCGTGCCCAGTATGCCTTGGCCTTGGCAAAGAGGCAACACATAGCACATACACTGGCTCTGTAGGAACCCTGGAAATGATACCTCTCTCTGACTCCCACATATAGTGAAAGGGATGAATAAGTTGACACAACCTGCTTTCAAACATGTGCAGGGAGTGTAGTATGTGCATCCATCATAGGCAGCCCTGCAGCACCACCTGAGGCATGATGGCCATGTGTTAAGCAATGTAAGGTAGTGCTAAACAGCATTTACCACCATGTAGTATATGCAAACTTGATGACCTTGAGTATCATTCTACCCTCACCAAACATGATGCCATAATATGAAGACAAGATGATCAATTACAACAATTGGTTTAAGTATTGGTGTCAGTGAAAGGGGATCCAATGCCTGTCAGCCTGGGATGACATGCTCGACAAGACATGATGCTTCGCTAGGGATGGCTTTCACCTGTCACCTGTGGCCTTTTGGATATTGCCAAAGGCTCTTGTCACCCCCATAGTGCCTTTTTAGGGGCTCAAAAGACAAACCCACCTCCATAGGTATCACAAGGGATAAGAAACTAGATGTAATGCTACTCAATGCCAGAAGTCTAAACTGCAAGATGCACACACTCCAAACTCTCCTCAGCATGGAGAATGTTGATATCTGTGCAGTAACAGAAACCTGGTTCAAGGCTCCCAAGAGCACCCTAGCACTAACAGGTTACACCTCATACCATGCTTTACAGCCGCAAAACATGGAACAAACTACAAAAGGAGGGTGAGTATCAGTATTTGTCAAAGATACCCACACCCCCAGGTTGGTGGCACAGCATGAAGCATCAGAGACTATCCATGTGCAACTAACAGTGGGTAAAACCACCTTCCAGTTCATAGCCACACTTGGAACCACACTTGGCTGACTGGAGAACACATGAAAATATGAAGGTCTCCCCAAACACCATTATATCGGGCGACTTCAACTACCCAAACATAGACTGGGAGCATTACCCTAGCTGCAACACCTAGCCCAAAGGTTCCTAGAATTTATAAACTCAAATGCTATGGAACAACTTGCTACCACTCCCACAAGAGGGGAAAACATACTGAACCTGATCATCACCAACATGGGGACTATATGCCCAAGACCAGAAGTGTATCCCTCACTGGTAAGATCAGACCATAGAGTAATCTCACTGGATATTCACATCCCGACCCCAGCCCATGGCCAGAAAACCACAGTGAAAAATTTCACTAAAGCAAATGTCACACTCCTCAAAACCGAGGTGGAATCCTTCACAGCCCCTGTGCCTGTGGAAAATACGGCCCAGACCTCAGAACCCTTTACAAATGCATTCTATGAACACCTTCAGGAATGCATGGATCATGCAATCCCAAATAAAACCAAGATCCAATCCTCCAAAGGCAGGCATCCTGTCTGGTGGACCCCAGCCATAAAAAAACATGCAATACAAGGAGGAAGCTACTATATGATAGAGCAAAATCTCAAAAAGGGAAGGCATCTCTGATCAGTATTATTGAAAAACTACAGCCACACATAAAATCATCTAAGACCATCATTGAGATAAAAATTGTACAGGACACTAAGGATAATCACAAGGCTTTCTTTAACTATGGTGGGAACCTGGGTGGGAATTCCCAGATATGCTCAGAATTAGTCCAAAATGACAAACAATACACCAAACCCACAGACATTGCCAACATCCAAGCTGACAGGTTCAGTACAAACTTCTCCCCCCCCTCCCCACCAAAAGGGCAAATATCTATCCCAGCAGAGTGCTGGCCCCCTGACATCTCAGATGCCCAGGCAACAGCCAGCCTCTCCAAAGCAAATCACATAGCATCAATGGGTCCAGACAGTGTCCTGAGCTGTGTCCAACATGAACCCCAAGAAGAATTGAACACAAACATAAAACCACTGTTCAATCTCAGCCTTACCACAGGATATGTACCCAAAGAGCATGTACAGCAACAGTGGTCCCTCTCCACAATGGTGGTGACTCAATGGATACTGCAAACTATTGGCCGAGAAGCCTGACTAGCTTGGTCTGCAAAGCTATGGAAAGGATCATCATGTACCTCAGAAATAAACATATTGGGGACCTACAGACACTGGATCCTACCCAGTTTGGCTTTGTTAAGGGCAGATCCTGCCTCTTAAACCTGGTTGAGTCATTTGAAACAGTCACCAAGGCCATTGACGAGGGGAAGGTAGTCAACACAGCCTACCTGGACCTCGCAAAAGCCTTCCATACAATACCTCACTTGATCATTATAGATAAGCTCACCAGCTTCAATATAAACCCTATGTCACTAGATGGGTTTCAAACAGGCTCAATGACAGAACCCACATGGTCAGAAATGCTGGAGCCATGTCAGACCCCAAACCAGCTACAAGTGGCATCCCACAAGGCTCAGTCCTGGGACCTCCCTTATTTGGTATATATTTCTTGGAGGTACAGGCCAACACAGAAGGACTGTGGCTGAACAAGTTTGCAGATGACTGCAAACTGGGCGCCATAATCGACCCTCCAGCTGACACAAGCATCCCACAAAAGGGCCTCATAGAAACAGACAATTGATGCCAGAGCCATGTCCTCAAGCTAAACACAAAAAAGTGTATAGTCATCCCCTTTGGCAAAAACTAAGTGCCCACAAATTACCACATAGGTGATAACCCATTAAGTATGGAAGAAGTGATAAGGGACCTGGGGACCCAAGTTGATAGCAATCTCTCATTTGACAACCACATGGCCAAAGTGTTTAGAAAAACATTTCATATAGCCCACCTAATCATGAAGGTATTCACATCTAGATCAGGGGAGGTCATCGTGCCTCTTTACTCATCCCTCATCAGGCCCATAATTGAGTACAATGCCCCTTGTGGGATGTACCTTATCAGACACCTGCAGCAGCTGGAAAGACAACAAAAGTACCTCACCAGGAGGATCAAAGGGCTCAAACGCATGCCATTTTCTGCCCGGTTAAAGAAACTGCAGCTCCACTCAGTGGCACACCGCCTGCCCAGAGGTGATCTGTGCCTGATGTATAAAGTGATGTCCAACCTGGAATCAATGGACATGCTGCACCTTGGAAAATCAGAATCCCATCAAGCTACTTGCTCAAGAGACCTGAACCTCAGGACTGAAATAAATAGGACATGCTGGAGTGACAGATTCATAACCCAGAGGCTCCCTCCACTCTTGAGTAAACTCCCACTCCAGGTTAGCCAGAGTCCCTCATTGACTCTCTTCAAGAGTAATCTGGATGAGTGGATGGGAGATTGTAGGTTTACCCTGAGTATCGCTTCTATGTCACTGTTAGACAGAGGCACAGTATACTAACCTTGAAAAATGTCATGGCAAACTCCACTTAAAATGTGTGTTGAAAGCCGAACACACTCTGGCTAGGATTATAAATGCCCTAGGGCAGATAGCCTAGTATGAACCTATGAACAGAATCACACACACCAACTAGTACAACTGTGGTCAATGTGGAGTAATGTTTGGCAATGTCCACCCAAGTTGGTGAATACACAGCAATGTTGGACAAGCCTGGTTTAAGTAGGCCATAGCTGAACAAAATGCAACATGCTCATAGTTGCCCAACTGGCCCTTAACCAGTCTGGTCAGTATGAACATTTAAAGCAGTAATGGGACTCAACCCCATGATACTGTGCACCGTAGTGAAAGTACTGGACCAGTACACCATGACAGTATTGCAGTGTTCAGCCAGTATGAAAGAATGTTGACAAGTCTTTTCAAACTATCCCATGGAAACCCTGCAGGCACAGCACAATCCCTGTTGAGTTATGACACAAAGGAGTCTGGCAGTAAGAACACAACATGACTTCCAACACACACAGTATAAATGTCAGTATTGGTCATGTTCACACACAGCCACAAATGTAGTGGACTTCAGATCACAACATATGGAAAGGTCACACTGGGCATGCTCACACACTTGGATAAATGAGACATATGTCAGGCAACAAACCATGGAAAGTCTGAACTGGGCATGCTCACACACTTAGGCCATGTCTGAGTATAGCAGTCGGCCACACATATCTGGCAGTTGTATGTGTTAAGCCAGGATCCTCCCATGATCCAGCAATCTGCCCTGTGCACACAGTTAAATGACAACAGACACATATATTAATATACTGGAACCCTGTCATGATCAAACATGTTACGCAGATACACAAGTTGTTCATAGAAACTGGGAAAGCTATGGCAATAAAGACCTGCAAACAGTATCAGCAACAAATATTGTGCATCCCCAACATAAACTTAGGTGCAGAGGTCGATGCTAGGCTGTCTGCCCTAGGGAATTCATAAGCCTAGGCAGAGTGTATTTGGCGTCCGCCTCCCCAGTAGAGTAGCCTACTGTGCCTCTATAAAGTAGGTCACAGAAGGCACCCTTTAAGGCTAGTTTGCTGTGCCTCTGTCAAGCAGGGACACAGTGGAGATCCCAGGGGTGAATATGCAATTTCCCATCCATGCGGCTAGATTTTGCTGGAAGAGGGTTGGCGAGGGGCTATGTCTAATTGGGATTCAATTCCAGAGTGAGGAGAGCCTCTGGTTAATTAATCTGTCCCTGCAGCATGTCCTATTTAGTTTTGTGCTGAGGTTTAAGTCCCCAAATTGTGTAGCTCTAAGGGTCTTGGATGTTATGAGATGAAGCATGTCCATTACTTCTAGGTTTGACATGACTGTGTACGTCAGGCATAGATTACCTCTGAGTAGGCATTAAGCAACTGAGTAGAGCTGGAGATCCATTAGTTGAGCTACATAGGACATCTGTGTGTAGCCCATGATCCTCTTGGGGAGGTACTGTTGTGGACACTGTAGTTGCTGCAGGAGTTGAGTAAGGTACACCCCAATAGGGCCATTGTAGTCAAACATGGGCCTGATGAGTGACTAGCAGAGGGCCACAATGACCTCCCATGATCTACATGCAAACCCCCATGTGATAAGGAAGGCTATATAAAGGTCTTTGCAATGACTCTGTCAATGTGATTAGCAAAGGAGAGGTTACGATCTATGTTGGTCCCCAAATCTGTAAATACATCTACTGTACTTAATGGATTACCACTTATGTGGTGATTTGTGTGCACCTTGTTTTCCCCAAAGGGGATGACTATGCATGTCTTAGCATTTAGCACGAGGCCATGGCTCTGGCAACAAGCGTCCATCTCCGTGAGACCCTTATGGAGGAAGCATGTGTCAGCTGCAGTGTTGCTTATGGCCCCCGGTTAGCAGTCATCTATGACATTTGTTAGACATAATCCCCCCATGTTAGTCTGCACCTCAGAGAAGTACATACCGAACAGGACAGGTCCCACAACTGAGCCCAGTGAGACACCAGTTGTAACTGGTCTGGAATTGGACATGGCACCTGCAATTCTGACCATGTGGGTTCCATCCCTGAGGCAGATAGCAACACATCTAGTGATATAGAAGTTGATATTTAAGCTGGTAAGCATATGTATGATGCCTGAGTGGGGTATTGTGTTGCAGGTTTCTGCAAGGTACAGGTAGACTGTGTGAACTACCTTGCCCTCATCCATGGCTTCAGTAACCATTTTAAAGATATGAACTATGTGTAAGAGGCAAGATCTGCCCTTAACAAAGCTGAATTGTGTATGATCCACTGTCTGGAGGCTCACAATATTTTTGATTATGACTTCCATGATAATACGCTCCATAGCTTTTTCTACCACACTAGTCAGGCTTATGGGGTGATAGTTCCTGTGGTCCATTGTGGCACCACCTTTGTGGAGTGGGAGCACTGTATCTGTATGCCATTCTCAGGTACATATCCGGTAGTAAGGCTAAGTTGGAACAGTGACTTAATGTGAGTGTTCAGTTCTACTCATAGCTTGTGTAGGACACAGCCTGGGACACGGTCCGGTCCCATACATATGCTGTGTTATTTGCTGTGGAGAGGGCACCTTTCACCTGTGCATCTGTGATGTCAGGGAGGTTACATTCATTTGGGATGGGCATCTGTACCCTTGGAGGGTAAGGGGGGGGGCGTTTGTGCAGACTCTGCCTGCCAGGGTGTAGGCTATGTCCGTAGGTTTGGCATATTTTGTGCTGTTATGCAACAATTCAGAGCATATCTATGTTGTTTCCACACATATTCCTGACATAACTAAAGAAGGCCTTGTGATTATCTGTAGTGTCTGGTCAATTTCACTGTCAAAACGTGCAAGTGATGATTATATGAGGGATTGAAGTGTCTTGCCAATACTGTTCAGAGATGTCCTCCCTCTGTGGGATATTGCTCTGTTATGTAGTAGCTTCCTCCTTCTGTTGTACAGCTTATATATGGCCGGGGTCAACCAGACAGGTCTCCTGTTTTGGAGGAGTCATGGTTTTATTTGGGATAGCATGATCAATGCATACCTGCAGGTGCTCATACAATGCGTTTGTAAAGGATTCTGCAGATTGGGCTGTATTATCCTCCAGCACGGAGCCTTTGAAGTATTCCACCCCAGTCATCACAAGTGCAAAGTCTGCTTTTGAGAAATTCTTTACAGTGATTTCCTAGGCTGGGGGTGGGGACAGGATATGGATGTCCAGGGAAAGTTGTTTATGGTCTGATCTTAACAATGAGGGTCTACCTCTGGTGTGGAACACAGAGTCCCCATGTTGGTGATGATCAGGACCAATATGTATTCCCCCTTGTGGGTGTGGTGACTGGTTGTGCCATAGCACATGGATCCACAAATTGTAGTGGCTGTAGGGTGATGTTGTTGAGGGCCTGAGTAGTATCCCCAGTCAATATTTGTGTACCTGAAGTCAACCACTATAATGGTGTGTGTGTGAAGACCTTCATATCCTACACTGTTCCCAGGAAAGCCGGGTGCAGTTCCTGGGTATGGGGGGTGGTCTGAACTACACACCAAACTAAAAGGCAGTTTTGCACAATGGTAGTTGTATATGTATGGCCTGTCATGCTTAGTGTAGTGGTACCAACCCAGAGGTGTGTGCATCTGTGATGTATATGGATACACCCCCTACTTGTGTTGTGTGTTACAAGTCCTGTAGTCATGAAGCATGGTATAGAACATAACCTGGCAGTGCCAGTGTGCATATGTGGCCCTGAACTAGGCGTCTGTTAATGCACAGATATTGTTATCCCCCATACTGAGGGATAGTAAAAGATGTACATTCCTCTTTGGAAAGACTGATGATGTCAGCACCCTATAAATACAGCAGGAGAAGATAAATCATCAAGTAATGCAAATAGTGCGCTGCGTTAATGCATCTCTCTCAAGTATCATAATATAGTTAGGTAGGGGTTTGAATCCTGCAAACACTGTGTGTGGGGTGGCAGGGGGGTGTGTATGTATGCAATTCTCTGTGAAAGGAATGGCCTTTTTGAAGACTGGGATAACACACTACAAGATGTACATTCCTCTTTGGAAAGACTGATGATGTCAGCACCCTATAAATACAGCAGGAGAAGGGAAATCATCCAGTAATGTGAAAAACGCGCTGAGCTAATGCGTCTCTCTCAAGTATCATAACATAGTTAGGTAGGGGTTTGAATCCTGCAAATGCTGTGTGTGTGGGGCGACAGAGGGGTGTGTATGTATGCAATTCTCTGTGAAAGAAATGGCCTTTTTGAAGACTGGGATAACACACTAAAAGATGTACATTCCTCTTTGGAAAGACTGATGATGTCAGCACCCTATAAATACAGCAGGAGAAGGGAAATCATCCAGTAATGCGAATAGTGTGCTGTGCTAATGCATCTTTCTCAAATATCATAACATAGTTAGGTAGGGGGTTGAATCCTACAAACGCTGTGTGTGTGTGTGTGTGTGGGGGGGTGACAGGGGGGTGTGTATGTATACAATTCGCTGTGAAAGGAATGGCCTTTTTGAAGACTGGGATAACACACTAAAAGATGTACATTCCTCTTTGGAAAGACTGATGATGTCAGCACCCTATAAATACAGCAGGAGAAGAAAAATCAGCCAGTAATGCGAATAGCGTGCTGTGCTAATGCGTCTCTCTTAAATATCATAACATAGTGAGGTAGGGGTTTGAATCCTACAAATGACATGTGTGTGTTTGTCACACAGTTTGTCAATGTGTTGTGCTTTTATTATTGTATGACATATTATTATAACAGTAATTTCAATGCACACATCAGGTATGTGTGCGCCACATACAGATATGTACCTGTGACCTTTAATAGTTCCTATGTGTGAAGCCTGCCTCATATGATTACAGTTGTTACCTCTGCCAGCATGTGCCGCAGCTTACCAGACCTTAGGCCATACTTGTATGTTGGTGACAATGCAGGCTACTGCAGTGACCTGTGTCCTAGGCCAACTATGTGACACACACCCATGAAAGCTTTGATAGATTAATGTGAGTGAGGGTTCATGTCTGGAGTATATGTCAGACATGTTAAAACACAGCAAAGTCTGTGAGTGATCGACATCCAGTGTAGGTGTATGGCAACTGTTGTCGATATGCATACAGACACCATCTTGCTTAGGTGATACACCGAGGGACTGCAGAATACCTTTGGAAATGTGAATATCACAGGATAGACAAGATAACACTTGTCCACATGTACACACCATTACCCGTTCTACATGATGGGTGCTACCACCTACATGGTACTGTTGGAATACTATGTTAACTACATGCCGATGACAATGCTACAGTTGTGTTACAGCAATACAGCATGGCTTGGACAACAGGTATCTGTCTGTATGATACCCTTGCGGTGGTTAGGTGTGTCATGTGTAGAATGCATTGTAGGCCACTGTATGCATTGGCAGTCGTGGATGGACATATCCGTAGTGTGGTGACATGTACGTGAGACTGCTATATGCCAAAGAGTATTGTTCCCAGGGATGTGTGGGGCTCAGTAAGAATGGCTACTGGTATAGTGTAGTACTGCAGGGATATCACTGACACCAGGTTCCTACATCTGTGTATCAGTTGAGGAGACACCATGTAATGACCATGGAATGTCAGGCTATGTAGGCTGTGTATAGTACCAGAATGCAGACCATTGACATATGGAAACCATATGACCCACAGCATACTGTCAAACCATGTCATGTTCCATGCTAACCATATTCACAAATGTACACCTGCAACTCTGTGCTGCAAACATCACACATGTACTGTCCACACCCCAACACATGCAGGCACAGGTGCACACAACAGCTATGTGGCACATGTGCAGACAGTACACTTTGGGAATTAACACTGGTGTATACAAAACTACAATGACAATCATAGTCAATGCATCATGCATGCTCGAATATACCCACAACTATATCATTACACTGTACTGTTAACAACATGATATTATTACTACAGTGCTATGTAGGCACCCTGTGCATCAGCACCATGCTATCCTGTTCCTGCATCAATGTTACAGATGTCAGGAGGTGGCACAATTTCATCATATGCACAGGGTGTGTACTTGGTTTGCCAGAGTCTGCCATTGACACATCCAATCGACATGTATGTGTGTGTGTGTGTTAGTGAGGGACAACAGTACAACATGGGGCAATGTTGATGCGATGTGTGTGTGTGTGTGTATGTGTTATCCCTAGGTGTTAGCATTACGTGTGTATGCTTGCACACAGTTCCACCACATGGCTGCCATATACGGGTGTTTGTGGACAGCCACAGACTGTACCTGCCAGGTCATACAGATCACTGTCTCTGGCCACAGACACTGTACCTGTGCCTGGCAGGGGTGCTACGGACAGCATCTGGTACTAAGCCAGACTGGGTACTGTCATCAGAAGCAGTGGGTTGTTGACTGGACACATGTCCCTGCTGGGACTGTCCAGTGCCACGTGCACGTGGTCTTCTAGGACGGTGTAATGACAGCACAGACCCAGCATTGCTGGGGCTGGTACTGGCACTATGGGACTGGCTGCGGGTTTGTTGTCGTCCGTGATGACTGTCAGCTGATGATGTTGCTGGCATATGTCCACGTCAATGCCTCAACCATCCTGCACTGTCCTGGCTCCTGGACATGTAGTTGTGGAAGAGATCTAATGTGTCCCCCCAATGTCTATCAATGACCTCACTGATATTACGGATGGCAGCCGCAACGTCACGCATAGTGTCATTCATAGCGGTGCGATGTGCTCTAAGCTCCCTCAGACCCTGCCTGGTGTACCGTTCCATACGTGCCTGTGCCTGCATTACAGCCCAGAACATAGCTGAGGTTGAAAGACCTCTGTGGGCACGTCTGACAGGGGCAGTATGACCACGGATGCTCCCACGAGAACCCCTGGACATCTACCTGTGTGGTACCATGTCAGGAATCTGTCCATGGCTGCTGTGAGGGGATGCATGTGCCAATGATACCACATTACCCTGGTCAATGTCCACTGTATGCTGTCCCTCAGCTAAGGACATTGGTGACAATGGATGTATCGGCAGGATGACTGTGCACATTGATGGGGTTGACTGCTGTGTAGTGTTGATTGGCTGACCAATGACAGACCCTGTCACACCTCCCTGTGCCATTACACATGTATTATCATTATCACTATCCCCAGCAGTGGCTTCAGGTTCCCTGCTGCACTCCACCAGAGCAACATCAGAACCTGTGAGAGGAAGATAGGAAACACAGTTTACAAATGTGTACATGATGTTAGCAGACATGCACACAGGCACACATGCGCACAGGTGCACAGGCACACAGGTACACAGGCACACAGGCACATGCACACAGGCACACAGGCACACAGGCGCATAGGCGCACATGCACACAGGCGCACATGCACACATGCACACAAGCACACAGGCACTCCTCAGTACAGCAGACACACCTGCAATCCAACACATACACAATACTGTTTGAGGGTGGGTGACAGTATCACAAGGAAAAACATCACTGCACACGTGTCAGCATGCAGATTATGTATTGCACAGGAACATGCAGTGCAAGTGTAGACAGCCATTGTTAATAACAGTATACATGTACTTGATGGTTGTGTGTAGTTGTTCAGTGATTGTCTCCACCCTGGGACACAATGTGTACAAGGACATAACAATGTTGTGCAAGTGTTACAAGCTGTGGGTGCATATATTTGCACACACACACACACACACACAGCACATGATGGTGCTATGCAATAACTGCTATGTGTACTTTTGTGGTCAGTGGAACTGGATGTGGTGTAGTAACGTTAGCCATGATCAACATGCTTCTTGTGGACAGTCAACAATAATAATGTGTGCCAGACAGGCAGCTAGCATGCTGTACCTGAAGTGCAGTAACATGACTACATCCACAATTACACAGCCACTTGTTACATGGGTGTGTAAGGTGGCCAATAGTGAGCATTGCCTAACATGAATGTATTATTTGTTCAAGACATTTGCACAAAGACATGGTACGCCTCTACCCCTCAGGTATATTATGTGTGCTGCATAGAGGATAAGTGGGATACTAAAGGGTGGCCATACAGTAGGTGTCATAATTGGACATGTGTAGCAGGCTAAGGTGTAGTGTCTATGCCAAACATGTGTGTGTTGTGTACATGTGCATCAGGTATGCCTATACAATGTCCAGTACTGTGTTGCCACACATGTGTGTCATGCTCTGTGTATTGCATGTGAGTGAGGCAGTTACTGAGAATAATGGGATATTCATAGTCTCACAGCAAACATGCACAGCATGCATTATGAGTAGGTGTTACATGTGCACACACTACACCTCCATATGACATGCACATGTCATTAACAATAGTATTGTTATTACACACTCACCAGCATGGATTGGCTGCCTTGCTGTCACTCCAGAGGGACCTGCAAACATATGACAGTGATTGCCAGTGGCCACAACTGTGCCATTGATACTGTGAGTGTGATAAAGTACAGTAGTACAACAGGTGGCTTTCACAGGTGTACAGATTATGCTCAGAATATCAGTCTTGCAGAAGAATAGGCAGGTTAACAGCTACACACATAGTACATATCTCACACATGCATTATCTACCAGTACAGAGAACAATCAACTACAGATATGTCATGTTACCTGCAGACTCCATTTCAACATGCTGGGTGGCTCCAGCCTCCATGATGACACATGTTTGTGGATGTTGTTGTTGTTGTTGGCCTGGAGCCACAACACTTAGGAGGTGCTCCTCCACACTGGTGAGGGGGGGGTGGATAGGTACCCCACCACCTGTGGCAAGCTGTTGTCTGTGGATATCAGACGCACACTGCCGGACATGTATAATTAAATCACTGCAGTGATGGCGTACCTGCTCATATGTCCGGTTATGCATGCCTATGTCATTTACCCGACGGACAAGATCTTGCCACAGTGCAGCCCTCTCATACTGGTTCTGGCTGGTCCTGGAAAACAGCACAGAGAAATTCTGCACCAGGCTCTGGTGGATCTCCTGATCCTCTGCTGCTGTATAAGGTGGGTTACGCTGATGCACCATCATCCTGGAAGGAAAAGAAAAATATGTGAGCAATTCATGTGGCAAACTTAATATTCTAATGTACTGATATCACTTAACTGCCATATATAGCATCTGTCTGTCTATCAGGGGATACACATGTTCAATTCCACATATCAGTGCTCGGCCCACAACTGTCTGACAGTGCCTGCCACACTCCATACAACAAACTAGTATACACCAGCACTCGGCATACTGTTTGGGATACAATGCACAACCTCACACTGGGGGTATGTATCAAGCTAATGGATGAAGAATATTGTCATCCCATGCAATGAATGCAATGCACATTTACAGTTTAAATGGTAATCCACCCTAGTCTTTGATGCCATACCCCTACCTGACATATGTGCACAGTTGTTAATATAGCCAGCATACTGCTGTCACAGAGTATACATGCTGCTGGGTACACACACATACCCTGTAACACACATGTGATTGCGGCCATGGTACAGGCATCATTACACATACAACACACAAATGTATGATGACACAGATGAGCATTAACTGTTTACCTTATAGTACTGTGCGCCCCTACTTCCAGATACCTATGCATGAGGTATGTAATCTGTGCAGACTACAGGAAACACACCAGACAGTGTTACCAGGGGAATGTGAACATACACCATACTGTAGTGTTTAGTCTACAACTTCAGGTAGTACAACAGTTCATATGTGAGCTGGATTCAACAGCAGTACCACTTACTGAGCATACATGTATTGCTTCTGCCTACGATGGGACACCACAGTCGTACACAGGGAACTACAGCACAACATATGCCAATCTACTATGTTTGCATCCTGATAACTGACACATCTTTCTCTGGCTTCACACCTATGACACAAACTACCATGACAGACACAAACTCACGCTAAGCTATTACACCTTTACAGACCTTGCACAGTCAGTGTCACACGCATTCAACCTCACATAGCTGGTATTGCACTGAGTACGTGTGTGTGTGCATTGTGTCATAGGTAGGTACTATGCTATTGGCCCTGGGCCTAGGGCAGCCTAGCCATATGCTACCCTGCCCTTTGTGACACATGTAATGTGATTTTACTTGCTCCTGTGAAACGGTTACACAGAGGTGACTCACAGGGCATATTACCTATCTCCATAACATTCATCAGGGGTATGTATGACATCTGCTAATAAGGAGCCCTGTTTGTTAATGCTGGGTGGTTTAGTCCAGGGTATGGCATATTTGTGTATAGAAACCTGTACCTCCAGCATGTACTGTTTAGTGCGGTGACAAGGATTAGGGCCCTAGGTCATGTAGGCTGGACAGATTGTGAGGTGTTGCCATGGTGGTTGGCCGACTGGTATGGATGTGACATAACTCTGTATGTCCAGCAGTGGTAACCTCTGTGTAGGAAGTATGCAAGGCACTCTAGCTGTGGTTTTGTGAGTTAGTCTGCATAGGGAATGTGTTTGAGGGCATTATCAGTCTTTGTTAGGTATGTCTGTGACCTTTCCACTTGCTGTAGTTCTCATGGGAGGTACATACTGCATAGAACATTGTGAGGTGTAGAGGGGCACACTGACTTACATTTCCCTAGCTGACACACCTTTTGTGATGACACGTACCATGTACAGGGATTACAAGACTAGTGTGCCACTGTGGATATCAAAGGGGAGGCTATTATACACCTGTGTCCCATGTTCCCTTCTGACACCTCCAGTGGTAGGCAGGCAACCACCTATGTGGTAGATAGTGGGTAACATGTTTTGGAATGGGGTATGGTACTGCAGTCTCAACACTGGTGTTCAGTCCATGCCTTGGTCACCAGGCACATGTTGGAGTACATCTGCCCCCATGTCCCCCGCTCTCACTCTCTCTTTATATATATATATATATATATATATATATCTATCTATATATATATATATATATATATATATATATATACACACACACACATATATATATATATATATATATATATATATATATATATATATATATATATATATATATATATATATATATATATATATATATATATATATATATATATATATATATATATATATATATATATATATATATATATATATATATATATATATATATATATATATATAGTATCTACATATATGTATATGTATATGTATATATATATATATATATATATATATATATATATATATATATATATATATATATATATATATATATATATATATATACACACTGCTCTATATAACCATATATATATATATATATATATATATATATATATATATATATATATATATATATACATATCTATAGACATTCATATCTATCTGTATATATGTATCTATCTACATATATATCTATATATGTCTGTATCTATTATATCTATATGTATATACATATTCTGTCTATCTATCTATATATCTTTATCTATATATACCTCTCTATGTACATATATATATATATATATATATATATATATATATATATATATATATATATATATATATATATATATATATATATATATATGTGTGTACATATATATATATATATATATATATATATATATATATATATATACATATATACACACACACTTCTAAACATCCATTGCTGTACATATATATGCACATGTAGGCACATAGACTGCCTACCTTTCATGGTGGGAATAACACTTCTGAAACAGTTGTGAGACATACCATTCTGTAATGATATTGCACAGTGTTGTGCAGAATGCATTATGCTGTCCTCAGGCCTTATAGCTGTAGCAGGCCTCACTGGCTCAGTCCCACAGAAGTTCACCACCACATGACATATACCTGCACTGCATGCTGTTTTCAATGCCACACACTATAACCTACATTGATATGTGCTCATAGCAACCTTCAACTACATATGTATGTCCAGCCTTCACTAACAGTTGCAGTATGTCCCTTGCCCTATGCACATCTGCATATACATATAGATACTGACTGCTAACACATATGGAGGTTTCACTGTATGTAGATTATTAGATTATGTAGTTTACATTACCTTTATCTCTGACAGCATTTTTCTTCTGGCTTGCTGGCTGGCTTGCTTGCTGGCTTTTTTGTTTTGTTTTGGTCTCTCTCTCTCTCTCTCTCTCTCTCTGTCTCCCTCTGTCTCTCTCTCTCTTTCTCTCTCTCATTGCTGCAATGATATTATTGCATGTGTGGACTGGCAGTATAGGCTGCTTTTGTAGGTATCTGCACATGTGCATGTGATGGCCTCTGCACCAATTGGTGTCCAGCATTTCAATTGCATACAGCCTGCTGTGTGGTAATTGCAGTTCTCACTGTGATTTCAGGACACTGCTATAAAATGATAGGTTAGGTAGGCATAGGCCTTTCAGTTGTGCAAGGTGGGGACCATGCTGGTTTGCTGTGGACACTGTTGTGTCAGTCAGAAGGTTGGTATATCTCTCATATCTGCGGCTGTGTTGTAGCCACTGAAATCCATGTTGTACTGAAACCTGACTGTTGCTTCTTCCAGTGCACTCTTCTCAGTGTGTATGTTAACTCACACCTGCTGATGCTAACACTGTTCACATGGGAGTATGTACTTTCCTGTGGGATTTGTGGATTAACTGGCATACAACAGTGGTTATTGCTATGTGTTGCTATGGCTTTTCTATTTTCCCTTTACATTCACTCCTTGAATGCCTGATATTTGTCTTTACTTGAATGTGTTGTTATGGCTTTCCTATTTTCCATTTACATTCACTCCTTGTAATGCATGATATATTTCTTTCAGCACTAAGTCCTTATATGTTTGCTGTGGCTTGGTGGTACTTCATGCAGTCTGGTGAACCCAAGGTCTGGGGTTTGACACTTACAAAGGTATTTTATTTTGCTGCTGAGCAGTACTGAGGCCTTGTCATACAGAGTGAATAAGGCACTTTTAAACAGTTGTAAGCGGGAAGCAGGAAGTCAGTGGGGACACCAGCTAGGGATGTGCAGGCTGGGTGTAGGGAAGGTCCATAGCTGCACATTTCTTTAACTGCAATAGCTGTACATATGTTTGACATTTGCTGTGACATTTGAAACCTTCCACCCCTGAGAGAGGGGTGAGGACAACTAAGTATATTGTACTAACAATTATTAATATCAGGCACATGCAGTGCTTGTGAACTGCTATACTATCATTAGTATGTTAGATGGCTACATCCTTTGATATTTCTGTGTTGTACTCCTACATAAGGGCATGCTTGTGGAAGTAATTCTATAGCTATTTGCAGAGTGTTTAACAGCAGACAGGCTGATATGCCTGTGTGTTTCTGACACTTCCAGGCCTCAGATACTCTCAGATATATATTTGACCAGCCTCAGGGAAAGGTACATATCAGTGGGATACACCCGTGATATATTTCAGATATTCTGCAGTTGTGACTGTGGGGTATTTTGAGCATATGTATTACTATACCATTTCTGACATGCAAGTAGTGTCTACTGTATCTTATTGACAGTTACCATTATGTGGGATTCCCCACCTTTCTGCCTACTGTGAGTACATTTCCCAGGGAGTCAGTGGGGCACAGGTAACATTTGTTTGCAAATCAGGGACATCCCTGTAAATCAGTCACAGTTGGGAGGTCTGGCCTCTTACCTATTAAAATATGGTGGTGTTTATCCTGCTCTGATACTGTGTGGGGTTTGTAAGGTACTACTGTAACATTATTACCTACTAGCATGGCTGTTTCTCTTATCACACTAATGTAATGCAATTCCACAAGAATTGCCAGTAAAGATACACAGAACAAGCTTTGTGTAATAGCCTTCCTATTTTCCCTTTACATTCACTCCTTGTATTTCATGATATATTTCTTTCAGCACCAAGTTCTTGTATATCTGCTGTGGCTGAGTGGTAATTCATGCAGTCTAGTGTTTCCAAGGTTCTGGGCTCGAGACTGATAGGGGTATTTTATTTTGCTGATGAGCAGACTACAGGCCTTGTCATACACAGTGACTAAGGCACTTTTAAGCAGTTGTAAGTGGGTTTGTGCGAGTTTGCGCAGTGCTTAGCTACGCTTATCTATGCTTAGCTAAGCGCACACAAGCGCACACCCGCTGACTACTGCTTAAAAGTGCTTACTCCCACTAACACCTGTGCTATTTTCTTTTAAAGAAAAGAAAATGGGGAAATAGGAAAGTGGTGAAAAAGGGGGCACAAAGAGGGTAGGACAGTAGGAAAACAAGCTCGGGATGTGCAGGAAGGATGTAGGGAAGGCCCATAGCTGCCCAATTCTTTACCAGCAACAGCTGTGCATATGATGATAACAACCAGGTACTCCCACCACGGAAAAATGAAAATCAATGAACAACTCAGAGTTCCTGAACAATCAGTATAACACAGTCAATGAGATGACAACAGTTCCCTTCTGTTATAATCACGAATCCAAAGTGTAGACACAAAACAATTTTAATGAGTAAGCGCTTTCGCGTGGTCACCACCACGCTTCATCAGACAGTACAAATAACATCTCTAGTACATCTATTTATACAGATAGGTAAAAAAAGGCGCCAAATTAAAACCAATATATTAGGCACTTTACCAATTAATTAAATAATTAGTCAATTAAGAACTTTACGTGAGTGCACAAGCTTGAAAAAAACACAAAACTCTATAGTAAGCAATAGTATTTGTAAGCAGTTTCTCCAGCTAGTATTCAGATCTGCAGCCGAGTGCTCACGGCGAATAGATGGATAAATGTATTTAGACAAGCCAACAATTGCAAAAGTATCTCATCATATTCATATACAGAACAAAAAAGCACAAATATTCATAATGAATGTTCATAATAAAAACTCCTATTTAAATGATAATTATAAATATGAATATAAATATATATCATAATAACGCTCATATGTAGGAGTCTGAAAAAATATGTAATATCAAAAACCATCAAAAAACCATCAAAAAATATATATATATATATAAATTCATCAAATAAATAAATAAATAAATAAATAAATATATGTTGAAGCTCAATATTTTTTGTACAAAAAAGAAAAATGAAATACTTATGTGTATATGAGATGAATTAGTTTAATAAATTGATTTAATAAATTGATGCATGTTATATATAAATTATTATTAGAATATATAAAAACTAGCCATTATGAATATTCAGTCAAATACATATGAATATAGATACAAATAGAAGATGTATTTAATAAATAAATAAATGTATATATGAATAAAAAGATGAATGAACAGGATAAGGTATGTAAGTATATATAAATATAAATATATATGAATAAATAGAATGTGTCGTTAAAAATGTCATTAAAAATGTATATTATTGTAAAAACTAAATGTCATAAAACATCAAAGAAACATCAAAGAGACATCAAAGAAAGCATCAAAGAGACATCAAAGAAAGCAGTGTTGAGAGTTTTGTTGTTCACAGCTGTGCATATGTTAGAAATTTAGAGTGAGATTTGACACCTTCCACCCCTGAGAGAGGGGTGAGGACAACAAAATATGTTGTACAGCCAATTGTAATTATCAGTTTACATGTCCAGCAGACATGTATGCGAAATGGGCAGCTATGTATGGGCCGTAATATTTTTGTGGGAACAGAGTGCCCTTTTTTATTTTTTTTCAGGTGAGAGTGGAATGTGAGGTACAGGAAGTAGGTATATTTGGAGAGGGAGGTTGGGGAGGTTAACAGACAAGACAAAACAAGACACATACAGGGGCAGAGTATGACACGTGGGGGGTAGACACAATTGACAGGGACGGATGTTTGGATATCGCAAGCCCATGAGCCACAGATGGCAAAAGTGGAACTGAGATCCCACCCACTGGGAGTTACCACTGCGCCTTCACAGCCCAGGCCGGGGCTGTGCTGGGGGCTGGATAGGACGGGCAGGCACACCCGTGAGTTGCGCCACTCTCGCCTCAAGCTAGTGTAGGGGATCAGTCACAGAACACCTGATCTCACTACGCACCACAGACTGGACCCTATGGAGGGTGAGTGGAGGCTCTCCTCCGGCCACACTTGCAGAGGGGGGACGAGCCCCATCCCCTGCAGCGCTTCCACCCAAAGGTGGCACAGGGCCACCGGAGGAGGAAGACCCGGCCTGGGCACTGGTGCCAGGTGCACTCGCCAGCTGAGGTGTGAGAGGTGGGTCCGCTGGTACCCGCCTTCCCTGTTGTCCTATGTTTAGCAGTATTTTATGGCATTTTGGGTTAGTAACAAACAACACCATTCAAAATTAGTTGTAACAGCATGCATCAGTATTCCCGTTAACCAAACACACATGAATTCCAAACATTGAGCAGCAAGCATAACACATGCATATTTAGAACAACAGTGGACATTCCAACAGCATGCAGGGTTGATTGGTGGCAACAGGCCATCAGGTTTGGATATGTGAACAGGGCACATGCATCAATGTACATGCAGATATGTATAAACCAACAGGACAAATGTCCATGGGAATTAATTGTGAATACACATACCCAGTTTGGTGTAGAATGGCATAATTTGTGAAAATAGGGTAGGGTGGAGAAATATTACATTAACAACATAAACTACCTATACATATACTGTACATTCCTAGTAGATGCAGATATATATCCCCTACATGTATTAGTACAGTTTCCTGTATGTAACCTTAGGAATGTTGGTGATGGGGATGTTACTGCTACATTAATATACATTCCATTTTTATTCATATATGTTCATATCTGGCTGTGTTCAGGTAAAGCATCCTGCTACATTTGATTTATATTGGTCTAGACAACTGTGGATGTCCAGCATTTCATACAACCATACAATCTCCATAATGCAAGGGTACAGCAAAATATCCAAATTGTGGGATGGACACAGTCCAGGTTCTGTACTTTATTAAAGACATTTCACTCTTTGGTTGTGGCTGTCTCATTCATTTCATTATGTAGTGAATGCAGTATACCTTTATTCCAGACTTATTACAGATTTCTTGGTAGCTTCAAACTCTCTTTTTCACACTCTCTCACTTATTTTATATTTACATTTCAGGATAGTACTTAATTCTAGGCTTTATTAACATTTATTACTGGGTTACAACAATCCTTTCCAGTTGACTCACTTATTTCATATGGCAGAATTCACAAGGATGTATTTGACAGTTGTCTATCCTTTGTTGATTGATTACAACACTCATTTTCAGGCTGAAGCAGTTATCTGATATTAAAATACAGGTGGAAACTCTATTTGAGACTTGTTTAATCTTTATTACTGGATTGCAATACTCTTTTCCAGGCTGCATCACTTATCTAATCTTACAATACTAGCAGAATCTTTCTTCTAGGCTTATTTCACCTTTATTACTGGGTTACAACACTGAACTCTTTTACAAGCTGTCCCACTTATTTTCTATAACAATACCAGCAGAATAATTACTAACATGCCTAGTGGCGCAACCTCGACAGCCTATCAGCATAGGCTTGCCGATTCGCGGAATGAACACCTGCAGCTGTAATATAAATGAAGGAATATTATAACATACCTATCCATACTATAGGCTAGGATAGCATTTCTTACATACTTAATTACATGGATACTTACTCTGTAGTAGGGCATTGGGCATTTGGCGGGCCTCCTGGATCCATTGGTTCAGTTGGTCCTCCTTTCGTCGCTTCAGGTCCGCATGGTGGTGAAGGGCCTGTTCACCAGTCCTCTGAATGCCTGTGGCACTGGTGAGATAATGTGCCAACCGGTTCAACGCGTCTGCCTTATACACTCCCCATTGAACCTGGCCCTGCATGAGTTGCGCTTCATGATCATGGACTAGAAGCCAAACCATATATTTTGACTCCTCAACACCCCACCTTTGTGCTCTAAAGTGATTTCCCTCTCCTGCACCTGCCATCCTGACTGCAAATGGGTACCACAATCAGTTATGGTGTGTATTCCCACCTATGGGGCTTATATATGCCGGTTTTCCCGCACTTATCTGTGATTGGCCATTTTGGATATTTTTCTGCTTACAGCAAACCTGCTTTGTCGTGGTTATATTTTCATTCATTCCTATATGTATGGTAATACTGTATTTCTCAGTACACCTATCATGGCTTAGTGGTTCAGTACTTTGACTATGGTGCACAGTATCCCGGGTTCGATCCTTGCCATTGCTTTTTATTTTACTACTGTCGAGACAGGCTAGTAGGTGTGTCTGTGTAAAGGCGACTTTGCTACAGCTTGCCCAACTTTGCCCGATGGTAAGCTGGTTGGTGCACTGCGCAGCTCTGCGCAAACGGCTTACGCTGGGTAACGCGTTATTTAGCCATAAGCACTCATATTAAGCTGGGTATAGCGCTGCCCAGCTATGGGCACTCATATTGATCTTGTTAAAGTGCTGCTCAGCTACGGGCACTCATATTAAGCTTGTTAAAGTGTAGCTCAGCTACGTGCACTCATATTGAGCTTGTTAAAGCGCTGCTCAGCTACGGGCACTCATATTAAGCTTGTTAAAGCGCTGCTCAGCTACGGGCAATTATGATCCTTTTTACATACACATAATATAGGTTTTGTTCAGAAATACATGGGCCATTTCATTACATTTTACTTAAATTAAATTTATATATATCGGGGAATTGTTTCATACTTATTTAAAGAAAAATGGAGGGGGATGTTGCGGGGCTCAAACCGTGACTACCTATTCTTTGGGCGACATCTGTACCGCTACGCTATTGCTACTTTGCTTAATTTGCATATGTAGATCTTATATGCTTTTCAATGTCATATCTGCTAACTGTGGTTGAGTGAAGGGCATACCCGCGCAAACGAGCGCAAATGCGGGCAAACTTTTTGGAAGTTATAAAAAAAAAGGAAACAGCTATTTTTACATTTTACATATTTTCAGTAGGGTTTAGTCTGTGGGGATGTGTGGTGTTGTGTTCCTTGACATTTCAGAGAACTCGCTCGTGGGTGTTTACTTTCAGGACTCTGACTCTTCTGAGGGTGTGTCCCTTTGCTGTACTCGGCAATCGGACATGCCCCCTACTTTCCTACATGGACCATGTTAGACTTGGATATGATTCAGCATGCTCTCATGAATATGCATGGCATGCTGACTTCATACCGTTCAACTGTGGCCTCCAAGTAAGACATATTAGGTCTTACACTGAGGTTTTTGTGAATCCGGCCCATACATATATCAAGATGGCCATTTCCCAGAATATTTAAATATTTCCTTTTCTCTGAGATAATGGTGATCTTGGAATTTATATATATATAAGTCTGAGGGGTGTGGGTTGCTTGCCCCTCAAATCAGAGGTGCAGCTCCCCACCCCCCATAGAAAATATATTTAGTGGATAAGAGCAATGTTTGAAATTCATTCTTCTCCAGTATTTTTTTTTTTTTTTTTGGCTTGTCAACACTTGGCATTTTGAGTCCTGGCATTTCAACAGGGAGCCGTTTATAACACTGGAATGTTGCAGGCATAGAAAATCATTGAATAAGTTTGGACATCTGAAGATCTGCTTCTGCTACTTGTATACATATCTGTAGATGCATTTATGTATTTATTTATATATTTATTTATTCGTGTATGTATTTATTTATTTTTTGTGCTTTGCCCCAAGCTCTTTTTACAGACACTACCAAAATAAGTGTAGTCTTCCTCAGGCTACACATTGTGGTACAGTAATAGCAGCTACAATGTGAGGACACTGTAGGACTGCCAGGAATACCTGTGGCAGCAGCGGAAAAGGGAAAGGGTGTGCAGTCATTAGAGTAATACGCTGCAGCAGTATCCTTTGTGAGGCAGAGGCAGATAAAATAAATGCTGGCACTAAGAGGCAGAATCTAGCTCACAGCCAACTATGAGCTGTGAAAAGGGCAACAGAGAATGAAAATGGGGGATGCAATAACACAATAAGGGTATGCAGTACAGTGCATTGACTGGCTATGCTGTGCATCAGATATTACCATACGCAATAAAGCCAGAGGTCCTGTCATTGTCTTTTGCACAGTGGGGTTTGGGCTCTCTGTCAGCAAACAGCTATGCTTACATAAGCAGAAGGGCTATGAGCAGCCATGCACATGACAAATAGGTTAGGGGTGGTCAGAGATCACATCCTGCAATGATGGGAGGAGCTTTCATGAGCTGAACACTAGCTGAGTATACCATGTGGTCCTACAGTTTTAGGGCTGGAAGTATCTCTCCAACAGATGGAATATCACGTCAAAAGCATGTATAGGAACTCTGAGCTGCCTCCCATGTAGTACATCAGTACATGTAAGTATCCATGACTTTTTGAATGTCCAAGAGTAAATTCTGCACTCGGGAGAACTGGAGAGGAGTGAGATGATACATAAAACAGTAGCACGCTGAGTAGCAGCTTGCACAGTGGGGTCTCCCACAATGTAGCTAGAAGAGCATTGTCCATGACCATGGCACTGTCCATACTGAGAGACATGGACAGTGTGGACAGTGATGCTGTTTCCAGAATGGTGTGTTATCTGTGTAATCCTGGCATGTAACTGTGCACCAAAAGTCTATCCCCTGCCATGGACACTATGAGCATTTGCGGGCATTTGCAGCATTTGCAGGCATTTTTATGAATTCAACAGTAGTTGCCAAGTCAGCCTTCATTAATATCAATGGGTGTGTCTGTTCCAGGTCCCAATTTCCCATGTCACAATACACGCAATGTAAAAGGTCACACAGTATAGGTTCATAGGTGTTAACTAGGCTAATGACAACAAGGCCCTTTTTAAGCCTAGCCATGCATCCCAACTATCTGAGAAATTTTGATACCCTTATTAAGTGTAAGCATGGGCCTGGGAGATGGTCTAAAGTGGTTGCATTTACTCATGCTGTCCACAAGTGCACTCACAGTCTTTGACATGGTCTGAATAGTACATGTAAGTATCCATGACTTTTTGAATGTCCAAGAGTAAATTCTGTGGCATTCATTAATTGATGCCAAGGGTAACAACCTGGTCAGGGAATGAGTTGGAGTCATGGCAACAATGATTATCTATGTGTGTCTCCCTTATGTTGGCTGCATACACCTCTGAGGCATCACTGTTGCTGAAATATTTGTAGTTTATGTGGGCTTACATGGGAAGGAAATCCAGTAGTATAGACAGTGGATATTGAAGGTTCAACTTGCTCCTCCATCATCTCATTTTTGGGTGATGTATCCACCCCCTCAAATGTTAGTATTCCTGGCAGTGCCACTGTTTTGTGATTCTGTACTGTGTGCATGTCACCACTATCATAAGCCATTGGTTGCCAGATGATTTCAAGTCTGTTCAAACATTTTGTGATGAACCCTCTGCTAGGGAAACTGTGAATAGATACCCATAACATACCTGCAGTAATGTGTGACACACATAAAGCTATATGCTAGTTGTGTATATAGTAAAAACACAAAGGCGAAGCAACAGGAACAATCACAGGGACTGAACAAAACCAAGTTTAATTAGTGCTTTCGGAAAGAGTATTATCTTTCCTTCTTCAGACAAACTGCCTTCGTTAAAACCAGATATATATAAACTTTTCAAATGATTAATTGCTTAATTGGCATAATAGCCACTAACATTTAAAGCAACAGCAAAACTCCATTAAAACGCCCTCAACAGTAAATAATGTATAACAGTACTAAAAACATCAAAGTGCCATTAACATATTTAACTAAAACCTGCATTAAGAACCATATTAAACATTCGCTCACATATTTATCTTATTTCCTCTAAAAATAACATTTATAAGGCCATGACAAGATATAAAAAAATAAAAAGTTAAATGAAAACTAATAATAATAATAACAACAACAATAACACGTACAACTCAAAATTAAAAATAAAAGTTATAAAAATTATCTTCTCAAAGCCAAATGCTTGAGAACACAAGCAATAGAAACATACTCATTAAGTCCAGGGTAAAGATAAGCGGCAGTTCTTATCTGCCAAAATAGTTCCTCCTTTTCCAACTGTACTTGCCAAGGACCTGCTCTGAGGTCATTGTTAATGTGTTTTAAGATAGTAAACTTGAAATTGTGGTCTGGATATTTTAAAATGTGGCGTGCCAACACATTAGTGGGATCTTTCTTACCAATAGCATAGTTGTGCTCGTAAATGCGCTGCTTTAACTTTCTTTCGGTTTTACCTATATAGAAAGCAGCGCATTTTTCACAATTCACAGAATAGATTACACATCTAGTCTCACAACTGTACTTCCCCATTATGTTATATGTTTTATCCTTAATTGTAACTTTAGATCCCATACTGACAAATCTACATCGCCGACATACTCCACATCTAGCAATACCTACATTTTTACTATGACTATTATAACACTTAACTTCTAAAAGTGATTTTAAGTTAATACCTCGCCTAAAAGTTATCTTTGGTTTGAGCCCAAATCGATTAAATAAATCATTGTCCTCTAAAATAAGCACCCAAGTCTTATAGATGACATTCCTTATTAATAAGTGATCCAAACTATAGGTGCATAAAAAACTTGTTCTAAACTCCTGTACGCTCCCTATATTACTAACATTATTTTGATTGTGTAAATCAAACCCCTGTTCATCTCTTAAATTTGATAATATTGATTTAAAATGGCCTGTCTTACATTTATAAGTGACTTCAGATGTAATATCAGCAATCAAAGAACACGGGTAGCCTCTATTAGTAAACATGGAACCCAAGTTGCTGCATTCTTTGATGAAATCCCTTTCATCAGATATCATCCTAGCTGCCCTTACCATCTGGCCCTTAACAACAGCTTTCTTCTGATGGTAAGGATGACAGCTGGTATAATGCAGAAAAGCGTTTGAATATGTGGGCTTCCTATATATGACACTTTTATATCTAGAATTTACTGTGTCCTTAGATAACAAGATATCTAAGAAACTAATACTGTTCTCCTGAACGTTGTATGTAAAATCTAAAAATTCAGTCATATCAGAGATCTTAGAAATAAATGTCGGGACAAGATGCGGTGGCCCTTTCCATACCAAAAACATGTCATCCTGGTACCTAGTGTACCAGGCAACATAGTCTTTAAAGAAGGGGTCGTTGAATAAAAGGGTCCTCTTCCAATAATCCATTATACAGTTGGCAAAACTGCCACCGCAGGGAGAGCCCATAGCCACCCCTGATTTTTGCAAATATATATCACCATCAAAAACCATAAAATTATAGGTTAGTACTATTTCTAACAAAGTTTCAACTAGATATCTGATGTTGTCACTAATCTTTCTAAGTGTCAAAAATTCTCTTATCCATTCCAGCCCCAACTTTTATGGTATGACTGTATACAGATCTCTCACATCAATCGTGAGGAAACAGTAATCCTGGTTAAAAGGAAAGTTATTAATATCCTGTAGGAAGCTCCACGAATCTTTGCAAATCTGGGGCTCCCATTCAATAAGAGGCCTAAGCACACTATCAACATACTTGGCACATGCATAAGTTATAGACCCCCGCCCATCAACTATGGGTCTAAAAGGGGGGTCGTTAACTGACTTGTGAATTTTGGGTGTGCCAAACAGTGCTGGTAACTTGGGAGCAGAAATATTCAAATGCCTATATAAATCAATATCAATTGTGCCTTCTAGAAAAAGGTCTTCCAAAACAGACCTGATTTTATTGTACGCTATATTAACTTCATTGATACTGGCCTGCATGTAAAAGCCAGTATTCAGATGACTTAACATCTTATCAACATATAAATTATAGTCCATGAAGACAAGCCCACCTCCTTTATCGGGTTTCATCACCCTGATGTTGCAATCACATAAAACATTAATGAAATCCTGTTGATTAACAGTAATATTAAGATTACTGTCTCTGTTATTACACTTATTGGCAGCTATTGCTCTTAAATCGAGCTCACAAATCTTTTCAAAGGAGTGTAAAGGTTCCTGTAAAGGTGGATTAAATAAAGTAGCTACCCTAAAGGAACTAATAAGGGTGGATCTGTCTCCCATAAGGAGTTTCAAATTTAACTTGCGTATGTATAACTTAAAATCAGTGATGGTCTTAACCAAGTCAAAATGAGAGTCAGGAACGAAGGAGAGACCTTTTGAAAAAAAAATTGACTAACTCTTGGTCAATATCAAAGGAAGTATAGTTATAAATTTTAAAGTCTCCTTCTGTACTGAAAACAATACGAGGATTATTGAGCTAGTCTATCATCTCCTCCGCTGATTCCGCCTGTTCCTCATATTCACTTGGTTCCTGTTCGATCTCAAATTCCTTTGTTGACCATTCTGACTCTTGGGAAAACCCTGCTGGTTATTTGGATTAGATGTAATATTACCAGCATTATTCTGTTGTGCACTACTATTACTATTGTTATGATTGGCACTATTGCTATTGTTAGTAAGTCTTTCACTGCAACGTATGGGCTGTGCGTTGTTAACTTGTATTTCAACATCAGTGTCTTGGAACCTGACTGGCTCATTTTGTACAGAAACATTATCATGTATAAAGTCATTACCTATAGGCGAGGTATTAGACACAGTGGTTAATTGCTTTATAGGAGGTGGTCGAGGATAAGCTCTATTAGTAGCATATTGGTGTATGTCCCTGGTGATCTTTTTCTTCTTATTATTAAGTATCTTAACCATAGTTGCATCTATACTGGTGAAGATACGAGCGTAATCATATTTGTAACGCACAAAATCATGATCACTTTTAATAGTATGCTCTAAGAGCTCCAGTTTGTGCTTTAATTCCTTGACTTGACACTTAGAATGTGCAATTAACATGTTAATAAACTCAAACCCCTGTTTGTCAAATAATAAGAGGAGCTCATGATGAAAATCTGAGCCCTCTATTAGACCCACCGGGAATCGCCATTGCCGTAAGCCCTTAGGTATGAGCTTTTTATCCAGGCATTCTTCAAAATATGCAATTTCAAGTTGCAACTTTTTACATTTATATAGTTTGTGATCAAAGTTATTTATCAGACTAGTAATGTTACTTACAGTCTCCTTGTGTTGTTGGTTAACACTTTCAGTGGACCCGAAATTAAAATAATTATTATTGTTAAGGAAGTTAGTAATCGATGGTACCGAAGCACCATCTAAATTCTGTGACACATTTACTTGCGTTGAAAAACCACACTGTTGTACATTACTCCTTTGCCCTGCTGGAATATCCAAAACCACAGGGGAACCTCCGTTAGAGTTGTTGTAAATAATTTGAGCTGAGTTAACTCTGGACCCAGTTCGATGATGTGGTTCCGCTACATTCTGTTGCCTCAACTCAGTAGCCGAACCACTACTAGGAGCAACTACATTCCCTGGATTTGAAAGGAAATCACAACGTTCAAAACGCTAAAAGCATTGAGTCAGGTTATCCACCCGACCCATTAAAATGTGAATGAGGGCTGTTAGGTTGCCTTCAGCATTTGCTTCCACGGCACCAGATGTATTAAATGTTTTAAGTCCACCATCCAGCTCAGTTTGAGTAAAAAGAGAACCCTGTGGTGACGCTCCATCTTCGCTTGCCATTGATATTGATTTATATAGGTATTTGAATATTTCTGCTCCCAAGTTACCAGCACTGTTTGGCACACCCAAAATTCACAAGTCAGTTAACGACCCCCCTTTTAGACCCATAGTTGATGGGTGGGGGTCTATAACTTATGCGTGTGCCAAGTATGTTGATAGTGTGCTTAGGCCTCTTATTGAACGGGAGCCCCAGATTTGCAAAGATTCGTGGAGATTCCTACAGGATATTAATAACTTTCCTTTTAACCAGGATTACTGTTTCCTCACAACTGATGTGAGAGATCTGTATACAGTCATACCACAAAAGTTGGGGCTGGAATGGATAAGAGAATTTTTGACACTTAGAAAGGTTAGTGATAACATCATATATCTAGTTGAAACTTTGTTAGAAATAGTACTAACCTATAATTTTATGGTTTTTGATGGTAATATATATTTGCAAAAATCAGGGGTGGCTATGGGCTCTCCCTGCGGTGGCAGTTTTACCAACTGTATAATGGCTTATTGGGAGAGGACCCTTTTATTCAATGACCCCTTCTTTAAAGACTATGTTGCCTGGTATACTAGGTACCAGGATGACATGTTTTTGGTATGCAAAGGGCCACCGCATCTTGACCCATCATTTATTTCTAAGATCTCTGATATGACTGAATTTTTAGATTTTACATACAACATTCAGAAGAACAGTATTAGTTTTTTAGATATCTTGTTATCTAAGGACACAGTAAATTCTAGATATAAAAGTGTCATATATAGGAAGCCCACATATTCAAACGCTTTTCTGCATTATGCCAGCTGTCATCCTTACCATCAGAAGAAAGCTGTTGTTAAGGGCCAGATGGTAAGGGCAGCTAGGATGATATCTGATGAAAGGGATTTCATCGAAGAATGCAACAACTTGGGTTCCATGTTCACTAATAGAGGCTACCCGTGTTCTTTGATTGCTGATATTACATCTGAAGTCACTTATAAACGTAAGACAGGCCATTTTAAACCAATATTATCAAATTTAAGAGATGAACAGGGGTTTGATTTACACGATCAAAATAATGTTAGTAATATAGGGAGCGTACATGAGTTTAGAACAAGTTTTTTATGCACATATAGTCTGGATCACTTATTAATAAGGAATGTCCTCTATAAGAAGTGAGCGCTTATTTTAGAGGACAATGATTTATTTAATCGATTTGGGCTCAAACCAAAGATAACTTTTAGGTGAGGTATTAACGTAAAATCACTTTTAGAAGTTAAGTGTTATAATAGTCATAGTAAAAATGTAGGTATTGCTAGATGTGAAGTATGTCGGCAATGTAGATTTGTCAGTATGGGATCTAAAGTTACAATTAAGGATAAAACCTATAACATAAGGGGGAAGTACAGTTGTGAGTCTAGATGTGTAATCTATTCTGCGAATTGTGAAAAATGTGCCGCTTTCTATATAGGTAAAACCAAAAGAAAGTTAAAGCAGCGCATTTACGAGCACAACTATACTATTGGTAAGAAAGATCCCACTAATGTGTTGGCACGCCACATTTTAAAATATCCAGACCACAATTTCAAGTTTACTATCTTAAAACACATTAACAATTACCTTAGAGCAGGTCCTTGGCAAGTACAGTTGGAAAAGGAGGAACTATTTTGGCAGATAAGAACTGCCACTTATCTTTACCCTGGACTTAATGAGTATGTTTCTACTGCTTGTGTTCTCAAGCATTTGGCTTTGAGAAGATAATTTTTATAACTTGTATTTTTAATTTTGAGTTATACGTGATATTGTTGTTATTATTATTATTAGTTTTCATTTAACTTTTTATTTTTTTATATCTTGTCATGGCCTTATAAATGTTATTTTTAGAGGAAATAAGATAAGTATGTGAGCGAATGTTTAATATGGTTCTTAATGCGGGTTTTAGTTAAATATGTTAATGGCACTTTGATGTTTTTAGTGCTGTTATACATTATTTACTGTTGAGGGAGTTTTAATGGAGCTTTGCTGTTGCTTTAAATGTTAGAGGCAATTATGCCAATTAAGCAATTAATCATTTGAAAAGTTTATATATATCTGGTTTTAATGAAGGCAGTTTGTCTGAAGAAGGAAAGATAATACTCTTTCCGAAAGCGCTAATTAAACTTGGTTTTGTTCGGTCCCTGTGATTGTTCCTGTTTCTTCACCTTTGTCTTTTTACTAGTTTGTATCGCTTTTGAGTGATAGTTGTGTATATAGCCCATGGATGACAGTTATGCATATTTTCATGAGTAAATCATTCAGAGTTATATTTCAATGTCCTCAGTAATAAAACATGGTAGTGCTAATCTAGTACATAACATATCAACACCTGGGAAGTTACATAGGTGTACCAAGCTATTTTTGCAACTGAAACCATTCCCTGATCTAGAGCAGCACTCCCTCAACTTTGTCTCCATAAACTTGAAGAGCAAAAAAAAATATATATTCTTTTCTTTTAAACAGTAGCAAACTAGTTGCTACATTGCTACTTTTGTAGAAAGGCTGCAACAGTTTGTCACTCCTTGAGTAATAAGGCTCTTCATTTCTGACAGTAAAAGCACTACTGGCATGCCTGAATGGTAGTAATGCACTGAAGACATAGGCATCTGCTGGTTGTGCACCCTAACATTTTGTCCCTTTGTGACTGCCCCCCGTGCCTTATCTAGCCATGGCTCTTGCAGTCACCACCAGCACAGCTCCCACATCCAAGCCACTGCCAGCTATGAATAGTTCTCCCACTTTCCATACAGTGGGATACCAGGAATTTCTCCAGCTCTGAGATGCCACTGTGTTGATGGTCTACTACCTCTGGAAAACTTGTATTTGGCAATTTCCTGTGCACTGGTCTCAGTATGCAGTGTCATATCAGAGATCCTGCAATGCAGCTTTACTACTATACTATGTTCATCCACAGTATTGAAATCTCACATCAGTTTTAGCACATAGGGTTATGGAAAGCCTTGTCTGTTTTATCCTTCTCAAGAATAAGTACTCAAAGTGTGCACTGTTTGGTCTACCACCTCTATCTCTGATGCAGTCACATTTTTCCAACCGTTAATGATTTCTCTGCCAGATTGTTTCTGCAGTTGGGAAGCAGCTGCTTCTCTGGCTCTACCTTTTCCATTCACCCTCGGTCCTCTCAAGCTCTCTCCGCTCCCCTACCCTACCCTACTCCTATTCCCACCAACCCACCCTTTCATTAGATTTATACCTATACAAACACCCACTTTCCTCCATCATTAATCAGTCTCACATCCTCGCTCTTTTCTCACCCCTCCCTCCACACCTGTCCTACCTGCATTACATCCCACATAGGAACTACCTCCCTATCCCATCCCAATTCCTAAACTCTCAATCTACTATTTCTATATCTCCACCCCATCCCCATAATTTCTCAACCCCTCTTCCACAACTCTCCATCCCTAAATCTTTACACCAGTTATGCAACTCCACTACTCTAGTTACTACTACACTATTCTATCAGGCCTACTATTCCTGACCTACAAAGCCACTGACTACCATTATGCCTGCACTAATTACCATCAGCTTCAAGCACAAATACTTTTTTAATCTACTCTCTCCTCCCAAACCATATAGTGGCATTGGCCCATGACTATATAATACTTCCATCTCTCTCCTTTATACTTTCAGACTTATAAAAATCTCATACCCTCAGCTGCCCACTCTCAGATATCATCAGTCTATCACCTAACTAAAAAATCTACTACTGCACTCCCTTAGACATATCAGACAACTAGCTGACATCCATCCCAATCCAGGTCCAAACAATAATATTCTTCCACCTCAACTGCACCTTTCAGACTCACCTATAAACATCTCTAACCAAATGCCCTCTGGGACAAGAGTACATACCTATATACCTACTACCTCCAAATCTGACATACTAATAACCATCTTCAACCTTAGAAGCGTTGTTAATAAAATGTGTGAATTTCATGCAGTCCTTCCTACATCCTATCCTGACATAACTCTAATAACTGAGACCTTTTTAAAACCCCACATCAAGGACTCTGACATTACTTTCAGCAGCTATAACATTATAAGGCAAGACAGAACAAACAAAAGTGTAGGTGGAGTAGCAGTTATGTTTAGAGACTTTCTAACACTTGAAAAGCTGAACTGTACACCTCCCCAATGCAGAGATCCTCATCACCTGCCTCCTACTAAATCCTCACAAAACCATAATTATCATAGCTGCTTATCTTCCACCTGGCAACAACCTTACCACCATTGAACTTCTCTTCTCATGGTCCACCAACACTTTCTATAAAGAAATATAATACTAGGTGACGTTAACCTCAACTGGCTCTCCTGCTCCTCAAACTCCCCCACTAATTTTATTAATCTGTTCAATTTCTCCCAAGTTATAAACTGTCCCACCCCGCATTGGCCAACACTCTAAAAAAGAGTCAGTACTGAACTGGATATTAACCAACAAACCAAGCCTGAGTGATCAAGCCAGCTGTTTTCCTATAAATCTTCATGACCATGCCCCTACATTTCTACTTAGAAAAAAAAAATCAAACTCAGTCTTACTATCCCATCAAATACATCCACAGTAAGAAAGATTTTTTTACCTGAACTATTCAGTCTATCACTAAAGCATTGTGATTGGTCCCCATTAAAAAGCATAAACCCAGACCTTGCAGTAGAATATTTTATTAACAAATTTTTGAAATACTAGACAGCCTACCCCCACTAGGAAAATATGGTGCAAATTCAAACTACTTTGGCTCTTCCATGAAGCCAAATAATTAATTAAATAAAGGGACAGAGCTAGGGCTGTATACCTATCCACCAAGACAATTTAGACCTTAACTCTTATCGGCAATTAAGAAACCAAACTAAGAGAAAATCTATCAGTGACAAAAAGCACTACTTCCAAACCTCTCAAAAAATATCTACACAACCCACAAAAACTCTGGAAAGCAATCAGCTTCTTCCTAAACCCTGGTAAGTCCTACAACCCCACTCCTTCCACAACCAATACCTCCATACCCTTAACCTCACAGTTCAACTCACATTTTATTAATTCGATCTTATTCCTCCTTACTGAACACAGACAACTACCCATCACACTCCCCTCCATAGGCTCTAATTCCACAAACTCCTTCTCCTTTTAAACCAATTCAAACACCCTACAATAAAAAGCTCCTAAGCATACTAAAACCTTGCTGTCTGGTTGCCAATCATCTACCTAATGAATTCCTAAGAACTGCTGCTCCATCTATTGCCTATTCTATCTCTATATTAATCAACCACTGTATATCTGAATAATATGTGCCACTCCTCTGGAACGCTACTCACATCATCCTCCTCCACAAAGGAGTTCCCTCTAGAGACATCTCAAACTAGCACCCCATAGCTACCCTCCTGCTCATAGCCAAAATCCGAGAAAAATGTATTCACCTACAACTTCTTAACCACCTTACCACTAACAATCTTCTATACGATACTCAGCATGTATTTAGACCACAATATAGCACAAACACAGCTTTGTTATCTTTCACCAACACTATCCATCACCTTAGGAACAGTGGTCAGCTAGTCTCTACAATTTTCTTGGACATGTCAAAAGCTTTTGACACCATTTCCCACCAACTACTACTTAACAAACTTGCTACTTACAATCTCAGCTCAGCAACCCTATCATGGTTCCTGAGTTATCTATCAAACCGACAACAGGCTACTAAATGGGAGAACATGCTCTCCCCACTACTGCCAGTATCCACTGGTGTACCCCAAGGTTCAATACTTGGCCCCCTTCTCTTTATCTTATTTACTAATAACCTGAATACAGCAACCCAACTAGCCTGTATAATACAATACGGAGATGATACATTTCTTATTTGCTCTACCCCTTCCCCATGAGAACTACAAGAAAAAATGCAAAAAGCATTCCATGAACTTGAAAATTTTCATCAACCCACCAACTCATACTAAACCCAAACAAAACTAAATTAATAATCTTTACAAAGATGGCAAATCCAACTACCTACCCCTCTCTATTCACTCCACAAATGGTACCAGAATTGAACATATAAACCAGGCCAAACTACTAGGTATAACAATAGCTGACCATCTCAAATTTGATATTCACATTTCCCTAACTATCAAAAAAGTCAACACTAAGCTCAATGCTCTTCGTAGAGCCAAACCTTATCTAATGCACCAAGCCAGGCTTGCCACAGCTAGATCTCAACTTCTCTCAACACTTCTATACTGGTCTAACATCTTCACCAACTTACACAAGGCCAACCTGCAAAACTTGAATCCTGCTATAACAAAATTGCAGTTTGTCACTAATTATCCTCATAAAACCCATCACTGTTCTGCTCTTCTGCAACTTAACTGACTAGAACTTGCAAACCTCTTAAACTTAAACCAACTTACCCTAGCCCACAAAATCATACATAACCCTCATAACTGTTCTGCAATTTCTACTCTACTCCAACTACAGGTAAACAACAAGTCCCTTAGGTCTTCCAATAAGCCACTGCTCAAAATAACTCAAATGCCATAACTACTATGGTGACTCCCCCTTCTCAAACAAAATAGCTAAGACCTGGAATGCTCCCCCTGCTACTTTTCATTAAAAACTAAACTAAAAGAATACCTTAAAAGCAACTGGCTTTGCCCCAGTAGCCCACCTGGATAACTCTTCTCTTTTTCTAATTTTCCTCTCCTTTTGCTCATTTTACCTTTTACACCTCAATGCTATTTTTGTTTATATTTTTAATGTTACTATCTGTTTTGCTCCCACTGTTTATTTGGACTGCAAATATATTTGGTATTTCTAATGCTTACATCATATTACATGGTGAACAAATGCCTAGACAGTAAGGTCTGCACACTGCCTGCCTTTCGGTTTATTCTATTTACTTGTTATCTATACCTCTGTATTTTACATTTTCTGTTGGTAGCTGAACATTGCAAATAATTTTGTATTTGTATTTTTGTTTAATGTTTGTATAAGTTATCTGTCTTTCTGGAGCTTTTCTCCCTGGGCCTCTGCTGAAAATGGGCTAAGATATGCACACCTACGGGCTACATATGTGTATTTGTGTGTGTATATAACTGTCCTTACCAGTTGACAATTGTTGCCTGTTGCCCTGCCCCCATTTAGTGGTCACAACCTTGTATGCTATGATGCTGTCACCATTCTGGCACTGTGCTATATTATTGCCACAGTCAGCATGTTAGCAATGCCTTCTGTCCATCAGAACAGTACTGACAGCACAGTCTCTGACTGATCCTAATGAAATCCTTGTATACCTTTTGGCATGTCTTGCAATCTGTGTACATACTGCATGCTTTTGTGAAACATACATAACAAGGCAATAACCTGACGTGATCATTTCCCCTGTTTCCTATGAAGCAGTGCCTCCCCATTTCCTATCTAATCCTCCCAACACACTCACCACCACAACTTTACTGAACTCATCTGCATCATTACAGATACTCCAAGAGGAGCAACTGGGTGACTTCTGTGTTTTGAAATCAAACTTTTAACATGGCTGTGTTTATATGTAATGTAGTGGTAAAGGATAAGACTGAATATAAGATGAATATAAGGTAGTGTGTAGACTAAGAGTTAGAGTGGGTACATGGGTAAGTAAGAGCAGATATAGGGGTGAGTATGTATATGTTAAAGAGACAGATGTATGAATATCAGAGTGGAGAGAAATGACTGTTTTAAAATGTAACTTAGAATGTGGAGTTAAGAATGTAAGATATATGTGTAATCAATATGGGAACTGAGACTGAAAGAGCAGGTTATCTGGGCATTGGGTGGGAAACAGAATTAATAGCAACAGATAAGGAAAAGGTAATCCTTGTGAGATATTACAGGAGATGAAGTGCTGATGTAAGGGAAGGGATATAATGAAAGAGAATGAGTAAACAGAACCAGGAAAGAGTCCCCCAGATTTACTATTCTTCCGTGTAGGACTAGCTTGGTCCTGCATGGAAGCGGCTGTTTAGGAGCAGGACAGCAGCATGCCATGCATATTAATGAAGGCACACTGCCTGAGTTCCTAATCTTACATGGACCGTGTAAGAGTGCAGGGGTGTGTGTCTGAGAGCAGAGGTCTCAGAATATACATGCCCGCACAAGAAAGAACTGCAGAAAGGCCGAAGGAATGAGCGAGACTACTCATAGGTGTCTGCATATCCCCAGCAACATTCCCCCACATGTACAACAGAAATAGTAAATGCAAATCAAATAAAGAAACCTTTTTTTTTTAATTAAGAATCTGATGAAAGCTAACCGTAGATGCACGGATGTGCCCATCACTTAGCTAAGGTTAATGCAGCTTAAATGGCTGAAGAGGATAACAAGTAAGATATAGGCAACTGAAGCAGTATAGCAATAGTGTAGTGGGCAGAGCATTCGCCTTACGAGCAGGTATTCTCAGTTCAAGTCCCACTGCAGCACATTCCATTTTCCATGGCAAATCATGTTATGACCGATATTTTAATTGCATAACCCACTAATTAACATATATTTGTGAACTGGAATACAGCATTAAAAGCACATGTGAGGTGGCAGTGTCATAATATTGCAAAGTCCCCAGATAAGCACATGTGCCCCATACAGTATATGTACAAAGGAATCATGGATACAAATGGAAGGTAAAATGTGTAATGAATGACAACTCCATACAGCTTCCAAATCCCCCACCTTCCCAAGAACCATTCGATATTACTGTCTAACTCAGTGCAATTGTAAGCAGGAGTAAGCACTAGTAAGCAAGTGTAAGCACCAATAAGCAGTAGTAAGCATATTTAAGCACTAGTAAGTGAGTTTAAGCCCGTTTGCACGGGGGTAAGCAATGCACGCACAGGTTAAGCAATTTTGAAGCTAATTCTTTGTAAGCATATTTAACCAGAGGTTAGCATTGCTTATCCTTGTGCAAACCCACTTACAACTGCTCAAAAGTACCTTAATCACTCTGTATCCAATGGCCCTTGTTATTCCCAGCAACAAAATAACTACCTTGCGGGTCTTGAACCCAGGACCCTATACACTGTAGTCACAGCAGTTAACCACCAAGCCATCACAACAGTGCAGAAGAATGAGTTATCACCAAACAAGTCCTCACTATAGTAAAATCAAACTAACCTTTGAAAAGAATTGGTATACAGACATATGTTCTATAACCCACTACATAACATAAACATGTGAACTGGAATACAGCAATAAGCCCAGATGTGAGGCAAAATTATAATAGAGTGTTGAAGTCCCCAATAAAACACAAGGACACCATAAATTATACGTACACATGAATCATGGATACCAGGCATATATATAAGATGTAATGAATAAGAAATCAATGCGAAAAAGAAAATATAATGCAAAGTCTAATGTAAGCAACATTAAGTATTGCACAGGCCAGCTTAGGAGGTGTAAGCAATGTGTAGGCCAGCTGACTCAATGTGCCCAGTGTTATACCCCTTTAAACAATGCCAACCTTAGGTAAGCAGGTGTGCCCATAGCCTATCCTTTTCAAAACCAACCAATCACAGAAAAGTGTGGGGAATCGGCCCTGTTTAACTAAACCGGTGGGAATACATCTCATAACTGATTTACCTTCCCCTTGCAGGCACTATGGCAGTAAGGGAAGAAGGTGTGCACTTCCGGGCACAGCGCTGCTGCATCCAGGAGTCTAGAGTCATGGCAGGACTCCTTGTCAAAGACCATGAACAGAGACTGCTGCAGAGCCAGTACCAGGGTTCCCAATACAAGGTGGAAGCCTGGGGCCATCTTGCCCGTGACCTCACCAGTGCCACTGGCATACCACAAACTGGTGAGCAGGTCAGGCATCACTATGCCAACCTGAAGCGGCGTAAGATGGACCTCTTGGAGCAGTGGATCCAAGAGGCTAGAACAGCAGGGGCTGTCCCAGCTGTGTGTAAGTATCACCTCACTATGTGTGTAATAATTGCCAGCTCATGTATATCATGGATAAGTATGGCTAAATATTCCTCTTATGTCTGCCACAGCTGCAAGTGAGCTGGCTGTGAACCAGGAGGCCCACGGAAGTCACCTGGAGAGGTTGTGACATGCAGCAGGTCAGTAATAATCTTGCATGCACTGTCATAGAAAATAAATCTAAAAGTATTAGCAAATTAATTGCCTGTATAAAACATGTATTGCTTGAAGCAAGTACTGCGTAGACTGGAGAATATGGCAGGAAGAGTCTCTTATAGTTTGTATGTAAATAAAAGCGTAATAGCCTGACAATAAAAGTCTACAAGCTGGACTGCATGTTTATAGTCAGGTATCATATGGTAATGTAGATTTGCAATCACGTGCATCATAAATAAAATGTGTAGGAATGCCTGTATATGACTGGTGTAATCCCCAGAGGCCAATTAATACAACTGAGAGACACATAGACAGAAAACAGTGAAAAGGCAGACAACAAAGTCCTAATAGCACATGCAGATGAGAAGTGAACTGCTTTATTTTTAGCACACACAGCCATGATTCAAATCCTGGCAGTAGTAGTAGTCTGTATACAGAATCACACCACAACTGTACAGATATGTCTAGAATGTCCAGTAAAGTGGCCCATATCTGCTGCCTGTCAACCTGTCCCCCTGTGAAATCAGTGGGATGATCCCAGACATATAGGCAGCAAACAGAAAATACAACTGAGTGACACACATCTATGAGAACAAAGCTGGCACACTAGCAACTCCTCAAAATCTTATGAGAGTAAGAAGCCACGCATGTCCCATTAACACCCCCATGTTGTCAAGCTGTGGCCAGAGTGTGTACAGTAACAGATTGAGATATATGTGTATAATAGTAATGTGGAATCTGGTACTGTGTGTGGCAACATTCAGGTAGTGTTAACAAACATTTCTCCCACAGGTCTGTCAGATACCAATAATGTGCCCAGATATACAAGAATGATACCCTGTACTAGTATTGTTTATTTTGGAATTGTATGGCATTGTGACTGATGCAGTTACTCCAAATAATAAGGTATTACTCATCACTGTCGCCCACACTGTCCTACAAAATATAACTGTCTAGGAAATCCTGTAGAAGAGTGTTGTAATACAAAGTCAGAATGCTAAACCACAGAAGAATTATAAGACAGAAAGCATATAGGAGATATACAACAATATCTATATAGCACACACAACTCTGATGGACAGTGTTTAAGTTGTAGCAGACACAGCCATGGTCTGAATCCTGGGAGTGGAAGTAGGCTGCATACAGAATCATACCCACAACTGTACAGATTAGACCAGAATGTCAAGTATATGGGCCCAAATCTGCTGCCTGTCCCCGTGTCCCCCTGGGAAGTCTGTAGGATGATCCCAGATGTCTAGGCAGCAAACAGGGAATACAACAGATTTTCACACATCTATGAGAACAAATCTGTCACTCTAGCAACTCCTGAAACTGTTATGAGAGTAATAAGCCAAGTATGTCCTATCTACACACCCATGTTGTCAAGTTGTGACCAGAGTGTGTACAGTAACAGAGTGAGATATATGTTCATAATACTAATGTGTAATCTGGTACTTTGTGTGGCAACATTCAGGTAGTGCTGACAAACATTGCTCCCACAGGTACGTCGGATACGAATACTGTGCCAATAAAAAAAAAAAAGCTTGATACACTGTACTGGTACTGGTTTCTTTGGTATTGTATGGAATTGTGAGTGTTGCCATTGCTCTAAATAATAAGGTATCACTACTTACTGTCACCCACACTGCGCTACATAATATAACTGTGTAGGAAAGCCTGTATAACAGTGTGGTAAGTCACTAAAGATTGAAGAGGGCAATAGTCTAGACATGTCCTGCTTCACCTGCATGTGGGCAAGACATGGCCAGAGACTGTGCAGAAAGAGATGGACAGCTATGTGCACAACATCAACTTGGAATCTGGGAGTATGTGTAGAAACAGTTAGTTAGTGTTAACAAACATTTTCTACACAGGTATACCAGGTAAGAGGTGTATACTGCAGGTAAAACCAGTCCATGTATAATGATGATGACAGCCATATCACTGTCCAAACTAAGGCAATAGGGTACTGTAGTAATACTTGTAAGTTACAGATAACAGCACTGACTAGGAAAGTAATGTGGACTACAGGAATATACTAGTTGTTAATTGACATTGTTCTCTCCTGCCACCATATATCCAGCAATAAACTACATACCCACCTCAACTGGTATGTAATGACTTCACTGTTATGATTATGTCTTATTGGTTGATAATTATTTAAATCTGTTTCCATGCATGTGCTATATTGAAATATTCCAACACTGGTGGCATGGTGCCATCTATGTACCTGCATGCTGTTGTTACTACCACTGTGGTCCCATATATGCATGTGTTCCATTTGCTATGCAACTGTTCTGTATCTGGTGTCTGGGTTAATGAGAATATCTATGCATGCTGTTATCCCTAACCCTGAAAAGTGTTGACTATTACTAACTCACATATGATGATAAAATGTAAACACTATAGCATGTTTGGGAAGGCCGGTCCCAGTGGATCCACCTCTCTAACCTCAGCTGGCCATGGCACCAGGCACCAACACATCTGGGGCCCAACCCAGGACCTCCTCATCCATTGGTCCTATACCACCTTCAGGTGGAACCACCTCAGGGGATGGGGCTCATCCCCCCCAGGAGCAGGCATGGAAAGGAACCTGTCACCTGTCACCAGGTCCAGGTCGTGGTGTATAGCGAGCTTCGCAGGGAGGTCAGAGATCTGCTACACTAGCTCAAGGGCTGTGTGTCGCAACTAAAGGGTCGGCCTCGCTCTGTGACTCAGCCCCCAGCACAGCCACCTTCGGGGCTGTGAAGGTGCAGTGGTGACTGTCCATGGGTGGGGATCTCAGTCCCACTGTTTCCACTAGGGGGCTCATGGGCTTCTGATGTCCCAACACCCCTCCACATCAAGGTGTCTAGACCCCACATGCGTCATATATTATCCCTGTATGCGTCTTGTTTGTCTTGTCTGTTAACCTACCCAACCTATCTCCCCAAATATACCTACTATCCCTCCCCAACATCCCACACTCACCTGAAAAAAAAAAGGGCAATCTGTTCCCAAAAAAAAAAAATCTCGCCCCATACATAGCTGTCCATTTCGCACACATGTCCACTGGACACATGTAATCTGGTCTAATTGGCATCATGAGATATTATTGTTGTGCTTACCCCTCTCTCAGGGATTTGAGTGTCTAAATCTACCTCCAAAGTCAGTATATATGCACAGCTGTTGCTGTAGAAGAAATGGGCAGCTATGGATGTTCCCTACACCCTTCCTGCACATTCCTAGCTATATTCCCTACTGTCTTTCCCTCTTTGTGCCCCTTTTTCACAACTTTCCTATCAACCCTTTTTTCTTTTTTTTTTTTAAAGAAATTAGCACGGGGTAAGCCAGAGAAAGCACTTTTAAGCAGCAGTAAGTAGGTTTAAGTCTGTTTACATGGGAGTAAGCAATGCCTACAAAGGTTAAGCAATTGAAAAGCTAACTGAGTATAAGAAGCAGCATCAGCAAGGCTCGAACCCAGAACCCTGCACACCATTGCCAAAGTGATTCACCACTAAGCCATGTCAGATATACATAGCCATGATGTTTTTACAAACATATCATCCAGCCCAGGCATTCAACAGTACAAGGAATGTATTTCAACATGTAGATGTATGTGTATGTGTAAATATATATATATATATATATATATATATATATATATATATATATATATATATACATATATTAATATCTAAATAGATATAACATATCTATATATGTATATATATATATATATATATATATATATATATATATATATATATATATATATATATTTATAGATATATTTATATAGAAATATATACACACACACATATATATATATATATATATATAGAGAGAGAGAGAGAGAAAGAGAGAGAGAGAGGTATACATGTATTTGCATGAACGGACGATGTCCGAACGCGTACATGCCGAAAGCAGAACCCCAAGATCATGGAATGTCGAAGCTGCGGATGTCGAACCTGAGATTACTGAATGCCGGCCGGGCTACTATAACCCTCCTCGACCCATGGTAGTGCTTGTTGCAGTGGTTGTGCGATCGGGACTTTCGAATTCAACATTGCATGTGACATTATGAGCATTCACGCATACGAGATTCAACATTTAGGTTAGTAAATCTGCCGGATCGACCTTCGGTCACGTGACCAAATGCATGTAAACCTATGTGTGTGTGTGTGTGTGTGTGTGTGTATATATATATATATATATATATATATATATATATATATATATATATATATATATATATATATATATATATATAAACATATATATATATACATATATATATATATATATATATATATATATATATATATATATATATATATATATATATATGCATACATCTACAGATATGTATGTATGTCTATATCTATATGTCTATATATATATATATATATATATATATATATATATATATATATATACATACACAGCAATGTATATATATATATATATATATATATATATATATATATATATATATATATATATATATATATATATATATATATATATATATATATATATATATATATACATATCTATATAGGTATATACAGACATACATATGTAGATAAAAATGGTAACATAACAAAAACATATATGTCCACATACACCATTAATGGGGTTGAGAGGCCCCAAACAACATACCGTCTTGTATGAATATGTATCCCCCCCCCCACAGCCAAACATGTCTGCCCTGCAATACACTACCAGCTGTTGCAGATCCCATAACCAGGACTTGACATGACATGGGCACAAGATGTTAACAGTACTCCATCCCACCTGTATGATGTCAGGCTGGTATCAGTAACATATCATGCAGTACAGTCTGGCTCCCATAAGGAATGTACAATGCGGAAGCAATCAACATCCCTAGGATACATATACACAGACACATATATGCAGGTACAGATATACATATATATAGATATATATATAACTACACATAGATATGCAAAGATATGTATAGGAAGATACATATGTAGAAGTTGCACACAATATAGAACAATCACTATGCTACTGTTACCACCTTACCAGTTGGATGCTGTATGAGCCACCCATAGAAATGGCAATCATTGCCTGCAACATATACCCATAGAGAGGTCAAAGGATATAACATCACACACAGGTTTGCATACTTGGGAAAGCTTTATTTGTGTATTATTACAGTTGTATATGCCATGTCATATAGCTGTTTAGACACTGACATCCATATAAACAGAGTAATGCAACTGTGAAACAGGTATACTAATTCAGTAGTCTGGAAAGGTTTACATATGTTGCTGTCCAGGCCGAGGCCTTCAAGTAGTACAATAGTAAAGACAGACTGGGCCACAGGATACCAAACAATCAACAGTAAGCAATGCAGCTGGATAGGTCAGCAGCATTTATCTACACTCTGTACACAATCCCTAGGGGATAAAGACCTCAGTTGACACAATGGGATGTAACTGTTACATAACAAGGCATAAGTGACACCATCACAATCACAATGACAAACAGATTTGTCTGTATGGCAGGAGGCAGTAAGCCTGCATTTCCCGAAGGTGGATTGTATGGTAATGTACATCCAGATACCTCAAGGCAGCTTACCCCTGATAGCCCCACATGTTGTAACAGCCTAGGTTAGTTATGGTGCATCCCACCCAGACTCAATAATACAGGGCCATATACTCCTGTTACATACACTGGCCTCTGGAGTGCATAAGGGCACACATGTATTCTGTAGGTGAAGCCCACACATATATGGCCCCAACCCCACAGTATGTGTGGGGGACACAACAGCAGTGGACTGATGGCAAAAATGGCAGCATGACATACTCACAGCCCACTACAGAACAACCCCTGACAGCATGTCATATGTGCAAAGCCTGGTATGTAGGTGGAGGACAGAGGCAGGAATACAGGCCCATATGTGAAAACTGTTGTCATACACTAAGCAAGTCGCTGGTGTTGCAGGATAGTCTTCAACATACCCTTAGTCAGGAATATGAAGTTAGAAACGGAAATGGATGTAGCCATGTAATGATAGCACTCAACACACACACTGCCAGCGATATATCTGACACAAGACCTGTGTGGTGGACAGACAAAACATAATAGGTACACCACTGACCATCAAGAGGATAGGCCCACAGTTGAGAGCTATGCAGACAAGTTAAATTAGTATGTATACACAAATCCTGTAACACCAGTGCTATACAATTTATACAAAAACTCTATTCACACTCTGTCTGTAGTTCTGGAACCTCCTAGAAATATGTAGCTGGCCTGAGTGTGCATGTTCTCCTGTAAGAAGTATTGCTACCTGCTGTCTCAAACACTGATGCCCATGCACTGGGAGGATGTCCATCATACAGGAAAGGTAAAGGGACCACACCCACATGATGTAGGGATTTATAGTCGGTGGTTGCCATGACAGTGGTAATTGGAAGTATTACACAGCATGATGCATTCATTTAGCAAGTGGAGGACACTGATTGGTTCAGAGGCCATCACGTAATAATGTGTATCACCTACAAAACTCATGCTGCAATCTATTCAAAGTAGCTCAATCCATTTACTGGAGAGACAGAGAGAGAGAGAGAGAGAGAGAGAGTGAAAGCCAAAGCAAAAAAAAAAAAAAAAAAAAAAAACAAAGAAAATAATTACATCCAGCAAACTATCCAGAACAGACATGATTCCCACAATAGGTATGTTAAATACATATGCATGTAACTGAATGCAGTACTTGGTCCATAATAATGGGATAGATGGTGAGGAATGATTTATATGTGCCATCAAGTGTTGTAATGATGTTCAACTGAACAACTGCTATGGACAATAGTGTCTGTCCCTGTGGGTAGTGGGCCATAGCCGTCTACTGTGCAGATCAGCACTGACTGACAAGATGCAAGCCAGCACAGTGTGTGTTGTGTAATGGGAAGTATGTATATTAAGTGGCCAATAGCTGGTGGTGGAAGTAATGCCATCATGATGGACACTTGGGATCCACAGCCCACCCCTTGCAGGATACTCAGATTAATATGCAATGTAGCATGCAGGAATGCCATAGGTGTGCAATAGGGTTACCTGCAATCAGGTCTTACATATACCCCCTAATGTCAAGCTGTGTCCATGTGTGGCACTTGTCTGTGTTGTAGCAAGGCAGAACAGTGCAGCTGTGCAGGAAGGTGCTGTGAGACTGTGGACCTGATGCTTTAAGGTACCCCACATATAAGTTTGCAAATGTGTACATATGTACACATATATAATATATAAAACTATATATATATATATAGATATATATATATATATATATATATATATATATATATATATTTATCTTATTATGTACATGTATGCCCACAAATATACAGATACCCATGTGTAGACATATATATATGAGCACATATGTATAACATCACATATATCTACACACACACACACATATATATATATATATATATATATATATATATATATATATATATATATATATATATATATACCTATATGCACATGCCTACATATATACAAACACACACACAAACATATATGTATGTAAATACATGTCCCCTATATTACTACCACAGTGCTGCATGCTATGTGTGAGGAAACAGCTCACATAGCAATACACACAGATATCTACAGCTGGCAGTGTGTGCAACATGGATGGGTATGTCACATGTAAATCCCTTGTTGGGACCACATTGCCCTTGTCTGTGAAGTATGGAATGGGAATATGGGGAAGTACGGTAGATATAGTTGTGGAGGTTGTCAGGGTTGGTAGATATAAAGGACAGTCTACAGGGGTGGTATGTGACACATGTGGTGGGTAAACACCCTGGATGGTGTGTGTGGTCTGTGATGTGGATGCCCCATGGGCCCAAATATGGACAGAATGGGAACAAGCCTCCCACCCACTGCTACTGACAACAGCAGTATACATCCTGAAGGTGCCTGACCTGGAGGCTGAGCAGGAGGAGCATGTCAGCCCTGTGAATGTGTACTGGGTGCCTCAGAGTGATGAAGCACATCTCACATGTGTCTGTGGAGCCCATTATGGAACAGACCCTGGACATGACCTCAGGGGACAGGAACATGTCTGTGTATGCCCCCAGTGGGGACAACATCCCCTGGGTTGTTTCTACCTGACAGTATTGCTGGACCAGTACATGAGGAGACCCCCAGGGTGGGACACACGTGTGATGTGGCAAGGTAACATGGGCAGAGGGGTTTGGAGAGGTGGTTCTGCTGGGCAATAGTACATATACATGCTATTGTGTCACTGTTATAGAACATATGTTGGCAGTAATATTTTACACAATCCCAGAACATGTCCAACAGCATGCATAGATATCCCCAATAACACAGAATGTCAGATGTGCAGCAATCACAAAGCAGCCATACCACAATCATATCTGGAACCATAGTGGCCCTGACAATGCATGCAAGTGAGTAGTCTGTAACAGGCCACAATGAAAGTGTCCACACAGTGAACATGGCTACAAACACATAACACAAAGTGTGATACAATACAATATCTGTCCCATTGGTAGGTAAGCTGTAGCCATATCTAATGAGTTGTGTGTACAGTTTGTTGTCACTGATATGGTGGGGGGGGTGACAGAAATGTGTTTTAAGAACTGTGGTAACCTTGCTGTATGAGTTGTTCAGACCTGTTTCCATTTCTATGTCTTTCAACCAAGATGTCACATGCAAGGCTACCATCTTATTCAGCTGCCAAAAATGAAGTACTGCTCACCTATTTAATCCAGCACTACCCTGTCCTGCTTGGCCGGGCCACCCATGAGCAGCAGGACCGAACCACCCTGTGGAATGACCTAGTCCACAGGGTCAATGATGTTGGACTGCACAACCGCAGTTGTGAGCAGGTCCAGCATTATTGTTCTGACCTACTTTGCAATGCCCGTCGACGTGCTGCTGCAGTCCGGGGGGACCACCTCACCACAGTGGGGGCCATGCCATCCATCCCCCTGACATGTGTGGAGGAGATCCTGGCCATCCTCATGGCACCTGCCCATTTGGCCAGCCACCAACCGCCGGACACCTTTGTGGAGGTGGGTGCTACCCACACACCAGCCAAGGAGCATGCAGGTAAGGCCACAGGGCACATCAGTAGACCACTGTTGCATATACATCTGCATCAGTACAGGTAGATCATGCATATCTGACATGTCATAGATATATTGTGTTGCTGCATAGTAGTGATAAACAGATGTCCACATGAGGTAGTATTGTGGAAATGCATCATTGATGTATTGTAATACTGCACCTACCCTGTAGCACTGCCACAGGTGTGTCCACTGACATTGCATCTCTCACCCTCTTATGTAGGTCCCTCTGGGATACCACCAAGGCAGCAGTCTGTAGCTGGTGAGTATGGTTTATGTAGATGCTTGCCAACACACCGGGCATGTAATGGCGATGGTATATTTCATGCACACATCTAACACACTTACCCGGAATGCATGCTGTATATGCACATGTATCATTGCTGTGAAATGCACGGCATCACAGGGGTGACCATGATGGGGTATTGGAAGGGTATGTCAGACACCTGCATGATAACTAACATCCTGTCATTGCAGAATGTGTCCACAGGGAGTAACATAATGGTGGGAGACATGGCCTACAGTAGGGACATGTTTTGAAAAACACCCATATACAGTGCATCCGTATACAGTGCATCCCCAGTGTATATACCTGTAGGACAATGGCAACTGCTGCAGAGATACACTATGGCATAAGGCATTACAGTAGTCCACATTATCAGCTGGGATTAGGCTGTAACATGTGGTGTTCAGTGTATGGGACACTGCAAAGTGACATGCATGTGTAGGGCATACTAGTCATGCATCTGGAAAAAGACCAAAGAAGGAGGGTGGTGTCAGCATGACACACCAGTGCACTGCAGCAGGGATCCTGAGGATGCTAAGAATGGCTGTATCTGCACATAGTCAGGTTCAGGACCTGTGGTAGATGTAAACCTATCCCCACAGCAGTAGTGATGGCAGTGTGTGAACACCAAGGGATGTGCACATGAGTAGAGCTTGCAATCATACAGATTAGGGGGACATGTGTAGGGCAGGCTGAACATACACTGGCAATTGCAGATGGCCAATGCTGGTATACCCCACCAGGAGTAGTGACTGCTGTAGTACACACAGCAAGAGGTGCAACAAACCGTCATAGCACACATATGCCACATGGAGTGTATGCATCGTAGTCAGCACCTGCACACCTAACACATACCATAGACATTGCATGTGAATGTACAGGAAATATGTCACATATCGGGCTCATGTATTGCTAAGATATGCAGTGATGTGGTTTCAATGCAGATCACTTATGGGTGAATCATATCAAGAAGGGTGTGTACACCCCCATAGCCATGGTATGCTCTGTTGGTTGTTAGTGTAAGAATATTGGATTGGTCATACGTGGTCTGCTGCTGTTGAGAGCTGCAAATCAGACATCAGACATTCACAAATGACAACTGTCCACATATCATCCCAGGAATGTGTTGCTGAAAAACATAGGGGCTGTGAGCATTAAAGCTGACATAAAGTACTACGTATTCTGCACCTGTGAGGTGTGGTGCACAGTACATGGCAGGGTGCAGAACAGGTGCACAGCAATACTGTGCACATGGGTGCAGTGGTATCCAGGGGAAGAAGCATCACCTAGTGATACAGCACATGCATCACACACATGTATACTGTTACTAGCATGGATTGACTATAGCTGCACTGCATGCTGTTTTGTACCATATATTCTGCATGTTGACTGATGGGTAAGAGGAGGACTCTGTGTACTATCATTGTGCAAGCTCACCTGTGTGTGTGTGTGTGTGTGTGTGTGTGTGTGTGTGTGTGTGTGTGTGTGTGTGTGTGTGTGCGTGTGTTTGTGTGTGCATCCTGGTGGTTATATAGTTTGTCTGTAGGGTCACTCTGGTGAAGTGGAGGGAGGTTGATGCATGTAGGATGCGTGTGTGCATGTGTGTGCATTTGTGTGGGTGGCCATGCATGCACATGTGTGATTGTGGGGTGTTCATACAGCAGTACCTCCCTTTGGGACTGTGCAGTACATGTACATGGACTGCCATATTACCCACCAGGAATACTTGTCATGTATGTAATCACAGGATAGCTGATAGTATAATAAGGTCTGTAGCATGGAACAAGCACTGAGAGGGAAGGTAGACACCAGGTATACCCTTAATATCGCATTCAACAGAGAGGTGACCTACAACCCACGTATGCAGCACTACACATGTCTTGGGGAAGTACTAGTCAACATCAGGGAGTGTATCCATAAATTACATTTGTCACTGAGCAATACATACACATGACCCACTAGTGCATGATATTATAGAGTGAACATAGTAGCCCACACATATAGGGGCCATGCTCATGATGTCCGGACATACGCAGGGTAAACACTGAATGATAGCAGTGAGGCCATCTAACACCACACCACACAGGTCAGGCAGGTAATGTAGTAACAGGTCTTGTGTTGTGCTCACTTGTCTAGGCATTTAGGAGACTGATAAGTTAATGAGTGGTATCAATGTTTGCAAGTTACCAAATGTGATGCAAGATAGGAACACATGGAAATATATGTGGGACTGCCTGTAAAGTCATGGATAGGTAGGTATTACAGTGTTTTGTGTGTGTGTGTGTATGTGTGTGTGTGTGTGTGTGTGTGTGTGTGTGTGTGTGTGTGTGTGTGTGTACTGTTAGGCAATGCTGTACAGGTTTTATAGTGTGTTTATTGTTTTCCCCCACAGGTGGCGAGGTGGGTCAGGGTCCCTCCTGCATGCAATCTGATGTTGGGGTCCATATTGACACTGAAGATGATGATAGTACTGTTGAGGCACAGATGGGGTTGTCAGGGGCCGAAACAGCGCCATCATTTTTCATCCCCCTTTTAACCATCCCACCCTCACACACAGTTTTAGTGCCTATACATACCCCATCACCAGTGGCCATAGCGGAGGGACAGCTGGCGTTTGGTGGCTGTGCACAGGGAAGTGTGGGAACCATGCCTACTGTGTCTGGTTGCAGCAGGCATAGCCAGATGTCTGGCAGGGCATGGCATAAGCAGATGTCCCAGGGTGCAAGTGGTAGGGTCGCTGGACATCATGCCCCTGGCAGAGGCAACAGAGCTGGTACCAGCAGGTGCATGTTTCAGGCTGTCATGCAGGTGCAGGTACGTATAGAACATTACATCAGACAGGGCCTGAGGTTGCAGAGGACTGCTTTTACATCTGCAAGTGACAATGCCTGTGAACTGGCAGGTGCCATCCGTGCATTAACTGAGTTGGAAAGACGCTCAGGTGAGATGATGGCCCTCATTGACTGTGGTCTGTCCATGGTTGAATGTGTGGTGGGAGTGTGGTGACAGCTGTGTGGACATAGGCCAGCAATACCAACAGCTGGCAGTCAAGATGGACATGCTAGGACACCAAGGGGCTCTTGTAGTGGCAGTACCAGCCCCAGCAGTGTGGGGGGTGCTGTCCACACCACACCACATCAGGCCATGTGCATGTGGCCCTGGCCAGTCCGAGGAGGGGCCTGGTACCAGTGAAAATTTGTCATCAGTAGGTGAGAGTAGCACATTGAGGCCTGTACCTGGACGTGCCCGTGTAACCCCTGGTATGCACAGTCCACATGTCCTTGGCCAGAGGTAGTGAACTGCACACCCTGCTAGGTATGGTCTGCAGCTGTCCATAAACACCTGTGTAGGGCAGCTACATGGCAGAACTGTTTGCATGCATACCCACACACTATACAAACACACCTAGGGCAACCCCATACCTACACACATCACAGCAACATGCCCAGCTCCCCGCAGTACACCCCTCATCCAAACACATGGTGTCAAATGTTTGGCCACCCTCGACATCTGGCAAATCAAAATCACACCCTGTGCATATGATGATACCTGTGCCACATCCCTGCCATCCATACCATAAATGCAGGGGCAGGCTAATATGGTTCTGATGCACATGGTGTCTGTACTACAGTGTACTACAGTACTGCAGTGTAACATGCTGTAAGGAGTAAAGTGTAATGCATATATGGCAGGTAGTGTAGCCGTCCAGTAATGATGCATTATAGCTTTTAGTAACACTGGTTGGTTGTGGTCTCCATAATGTAATCCATTTATGTTGTAGGTGTACATGTGTCAGCATGAGGATGATCTGCAGTCATATTCCAGAATGGGGTACGGCACTGTGGTGACACCATGGCTGTGCCATATCTGGGGTACAGTTGAACACATGTCACAGGTTACTAAAATGGTCATTGCCTGTGCCACATGGACAGGTGACCTGCTGAGGCATGTATACCCTGCAACCTGATGTAGACCCATCCAAATACATGCATACTGTTATTTGGCAACACTGGGACTAGACCTCTACCTAGCTATGTAGTGATACTGAAGTGTGTGAATTACATTGCACACACCACACAGTGTTTAGGTTGAGGTATGTCCTAGGTTACATGTTACATGCAGAACATACCCAGACATGTACAGTATGCTAATGGGGGATGTAATGGGTGTATATGGACAATTTGTTATGTGACATACCTTCATATATACGTTAACAGACACATAACAGGCAGACGCACATCTGAGATACCAGGGCCTATTGCTGATAACTAACTTGACCATGTGTCCAATGTGTTACAGGTAGGCTGCACACACCACATGCATAACTGGCCTAGATTTTGGTATCATTTACCTGTACAGTTGATAATGACAGTGGTAACCATAATGTGGTACATGGGACATATACTGGGTGTACCTTGGTGTAATGACAATGTACACAGCATCCAGATCCCCCTGTGGATATTGTACTCCCTGAAACTCATGATGACACTTTGCCATACCCACCATCACACATTGGCTGCGACTGCAATACAACTCATAATAAACCCCAACGGTGGTACTACAGGGATATGCATCTAATGCATATGCCACACACATAGAAGGGTGTTGCATTGTTATGCCTCACCTATGGGCAGCAACAATACTATCTGTACTACTGTGTGGCAATGGGTATTGTAATAGGAGTACGTGGCCTTGGAATGTTGTACCCTACAGATATACGGGCATGCACAACTACACACACATGCCATAACACAATGGGTGTCCCATGCCTATATACCCATTTGTAAAACACTGTTGTGCTGGTACTGCAAAGCTCATGTAGACGGTATGGGGAGGAGCTTAACAGGGTACACATAATGTCCCATACAGCAGCAACAACTGACTATGGCAATGGGTGTTGCACTGGTTGTGAAGGCCCTTATGGAATTCCCAAGTACAGGTGTGCTAACACACAGACACTGCTTTACTCAGTGCACATGTACATGTGCCAGTACAGGGGTGCATCGCTGCAGGTGGTCATAACTGTGCACATAGCTTTTGTCCAAGGAGAGATGGGTTGTGTAGGGGTTGTGTGTACAGTGGTATCCTACCACCTTCCAATTGGCAGCAGGCAATCTTTCGACAGACACTACTGTGGTGACCCTCAGGGTGAGAATGACATGCATTAGCCAATCCTCCAGGTGCCTCCTGCACATGGCCACTGAGGTGATCAAGTTGACATGTATGCAACATGCATTATGACACATGGTTAGTGTCTGTGATGGAGACCTGTATCCAAGCATGTTCTGTTGACTGTGGTAGTGTAGTGGATGTACCCATGGCATGTGGTGTGTACAGGGTGACATCTCCTATATGTGCCAGTTCTTACACAGCTGGGCAGACATGTAAGTGTCAATCAAGCTTAGGTTGCCTGTACATATCTCAGCTGGATACCTGGCATCTGCACATCTGTACAGGGACTGGCAGTCATCAGCTTGGCAAGTAGCTATGCAGTAGGATGTGTGTATTTATAGATAGACATTTGACAACAATATGTATGCCATAACTACATGTCAGAAGCCCTCACTAACATGTGCTGTACAGACGGTAGTCTACAGTTACATTCTACATGTTGGAGCATTACCCAGTAAGGGGTATATATTGTGACACAGCTCACATACCAGGGATACAACAGGGAGGCCTCAGTGTTCAGCTATGCCTGCAGGTGTGCCTGTTGTCAATACTACATTTAGTACTTTGCTCTTGCCTGGGTAAGCACTGTCAACAGTAGTATTGCCATGATACACTACATGCCAGTGTGACAGCATGTACCCTGGCCTAATATAGGCCTCATATACGTCTGTGTCCCAGACATGACACTCACACCCCTTGCTAATGTAATGACAGCACATAGGCACATGTATTGTACATGGCATTACATACACATATTACAGATGTCTGTACCCTGCTATGTTATCAGACTGGGTGGTGTTACCTGATTACCAGGGCTAAGCCATGCTTAGCAAGTATCAACATTGTTGCAATATAACAGCTGAGCTGATTTGTGCACTGGTAAGTGAAGCCTACACTGTGTAAGGCCCGTACGTTTATCCATAGCTTAGCACCACTTAGCTTTATGTAACCTGCTTAAAGCTGCTCAAAACTGCCTTAACCACTCTGTAGCCAACAGCCCTTGTTCTGCCCAGCAACAAAATGAACGGCCCTTGCAAGTCTTGAACCCAGAACCCTGTACACTAAAGTCACAACATTTAACCACTATGCCATGACCACTGTGAAAACAGCTATTGTTTTACCAATATAGCTGTCAATACACATATTGAGTAGTAATGAACAACTGCCTTTATTTCCTAAATTGTGTAGTCCTTGTTATTAATATGACTGTTGCATCGCATATGTTGTTTTATCATAATGTACACATAGCAGACGCATACGGTGAGATGCATCTGGGAGAGTATACACAACCATGAGTTTTACACATGACAGGAATATGGTTATATACATATAATAAGTCTATATATGTCTACATGTACATACATATGTATACCCATACATATGTCTGTATACACATCTGTATAGTGCAATATATATATATATATATATGTGTACATATATATATATATATATATATATATTTATATATATATATATATATATATATATATATATATATATATATACACACACACACACATATATGTATGTATATACATATATGTATATATAGCTATATATGTATGCGTATCCTATGTGTACAGATATGCCTAGTTATGTTGGTGTATATGTAAATATCTATAACTATATGTGCATACATATTTATTAAGATATACCTACTACTGTCAATATATATGTAGATATTCATACATATATGTGCATATGTATCTCTATCTGTACATGTGTAGACATATATTGCTCTGTATATGTATATATCTGTTTATATGTATATCTATGTACATATACATATCCATCTATGTATGTCAATATGTATATGTGTATATATCTATACAGATATCTGGATAATTATATATACATATATGTTCACCATATGTCCTGAACATGGAGTGTAGCCCTACCTCAGCCCCTATAGTCCCAACATTGTAGTGCAAGGGGATGCCAGGTATATATTGCAGTTATATTTGTAGACTATTACTACTGTAATAGGGCTTGTCTTCACAGCAATGGTGTGTGTGGGAGGTCACATCTGCTTTTAACATGTGCACCATTGGCTATTGCCAGACATCCTAAGGACATCATAGTACAGTACCACTGCTAGCACAGTAATGCTCCTGTGGACTACAGCAGAGATTTGGCCAATATATGTGGACAGTCTAACACACTCTGGACAGTCGAGAGGTATACACAGAATCACTAATGCAAGACATGTAGACCAAGCCTGACAATGTGGATGTTAACAGCCATGTAGATGGGTATAACACATAACTGCTGGTATACATTTGCCCCCATAGGTTATGCATTCACACACCCCTGTCTGTCCTGACACATAATAACCCCTGGTAGAGACATGCCATAGCCACATACTACGCACTAGTTATTGACATACATCTGTACAGATTCCCACTGCTTTGTTTGACATACATGACTGTTGTGGTGGCCCAGCAGCAGTAATTCTGGCAAGTATCTGGACATGACAGTTCACTAAGTATGTACACTAAGCCGCTACTCATGTGACAATGCACTGTGCAGACTACAGGCAGACTGGCTCAACACTGGCCTACATTTCCTATGGGGGAATACACATGTACCTGCATATTTAGCAGGCTGTACAGGCATGTCACAGCACAGAGTAACAGACATCTGTGTGAAAGAGCATAACCACAACCAATGTGAACACAGCCACAGCCACATATGGTAAACTAGCGTAATGTTACAGTATATGGACTATATGTTCAACACCATCCTCATATGTGCCACTCACACACTAACCCTACATATACTGGGCCAATATACAGTGTGGTCCGATGCCTGTCTGTGGTATGAGACATGTATGTGTTTGGCCCTACAAACATGTAAGCCAATAGGGTAACATACAGTGGAGCAGCATGTAAAATCAGATAGAACAGGACCAAGAACAATGACATCTACCACAGTCTGTACACAGGCCAAGGTACATATTAACAATACAAACACTGTCAACAATTGCCATAAGTACACAGACCTCAATACTGTACACACAACCACAGAATGTCCAGGTTATGTTATCACATATAACCCCTACTATACCTAACATGTGAAGCAATCTGATATCTCACTGGCTTTTTATCAGATATGATGATTCTAAATATGGTGTACAACACATATACACCTCTTACTGCATGACATATGTACAAAGGTTGACAGAGTTGTGGCTGGAAGCACAAACACAGGGCCAATATTGACATGTTGCTGTGATAACCTCATACATTTACTGTTGTAACAGGATTTGTTGCAACATATGTCCTATGAGGGATATGAAGTCAGTAACTCTCAAGGCTGTCACCATCTACAGACTGCAATCCTCACACTACTGTTTGCAGTTCACAGATAGGTGCTCTGTGGGTAACACATGAAACAAAAGGCACCACACACTGCCCAGTCTGCATATGATCCTACAGATGGGGGTTTCCTTATAAACATAGCACTGACATGACATACGTTAAAAACATGTAGGACAGCCATATCCACACACACCCTGTTAAACCAACATTACTCCAAATGCAGTATAGAAGCACTTACAGTCTGTAGTCAGGTCAGGCACACCCCCCTCCTGTGTTTTGACCTGCTTCCACAGTGTATGTTTTTAGAGATAAATCTGCAATCCATCTATGATGCTGTTTGCCAAACAACAGATCGAGTTCCTGCTCACAGGGAATGAAAGGCCCAACACCAACATGATTTTCCTAGATATTGCAGTGTGTTTCCATGTAATTGGCTATGGGAATATTACCACAGCTGTTCCACATGCAATCAGCTAGAGAAGGGCTGCAATCTGTGCAGAGGCCATCAGTTGATCATGAGCATCATTTAAAACACATGCTGCTGCCTACACAAAGCAGGTGTAAGTCTCCGCAACCACCAGAGAGGGAGTGAAATAGGCAGACAGAGGCAAGGATACATCATGGAGGGGTAGGAGAGTAAAACGTAAGCATGTTTGTGTCACACACCTACCAGTACAGGGTATCAAACCCCCGACGACTATGTAGTGCTATCACATGTCTATGCAGTTTTTGGATGCACCACATGGGTTACATGTTGAGGAGTCCCCCAAACATATATGTGATGGTGAGTGACATCTGCAACAGTGATATGGTAGCTATACGGTAGGTGTAGTACATGTGCCTGTCCACATGAACAGGTGTCAACGTCAACACAGCCACACTGTCACAGGGATATACACACACATTGACAAACTTGGCAGGGCCAGGAATACAACTCATCACTAGTGAGATTGCCACAACACAGTACTGTGCACGTATCACATGCACCACAGGGGTCATACAGAGGTTATATGGGAAAAGGGTATGTGGAGGTGTCTGACATCAGACAGCATGCTTCAGTATGCCAAGGGGGGTGTAGTGAGTGTGAATGTGGTCATAGGCATCATACGACACACACAGACACAGGGTGCCAGTACTGACATGCATGGGTGGATTGCTTCACGGGTGTGTCGTGGTCGACTGTGCCAGATGGCTATATAAGGCTAGGTGATGGGTATACCTTGGCATCAGGCCACATGACAATGGTCTGCAGTGTGGCTCAGGGGTGTAGTGTCTGGATTTGCCCACACAGGTGGGTATTGCATTCACCGTCCAGTCACCTGGGTAACTATTGCATGTGGCCAATACTGTGCATTGCTTGCCATGTATGTGTTCCTTAGTCCATGACATGGACAGTGTCTGGGATGTGCACATCTTCCACATGCATACACAGTGACATGTGGAACTGTACCTGGGGTGTCTGGCCTATATTGTGTACACAGATTGTTATCAGATGTGCCAGGCCTGGCCTCACGTGCCGGGAACTGTTAATGGACAGCAGGTTGACCCTGCACCAACTTTGATAGCATGATACCGGTATTCCCCAGTGTCAGTGGCATCTGTCCATACAGGGCATGTTTTTTAGGCATGGTATGTTGTTTGTGGGTCACATTTGGTGGCACCCACAGGTGTTGCAGGTGTCCAGTGGGGAACATAGGGAAGGTGCACTGCTGACATGTACATGCCTATTGGACTGATGGACAGGGTGCCATGTCCTCTGTAGCCCACTGCACTCACACCATGGTTACTATCAGTGGGCAATATGCAGGGTACTGCCAACATAGCGGCTGTTGCCTAGGCAAGTGAATTTGTGTATGTGTATGAGACATGATTTGAGAGTGTTCTCTAGGTAATACAAGGGTTGCTAACTTTGTTCACCTGGCCTTGATGTCACATGTAGGGGTATAGATTTGCACCCCAGCCTCTCGGCTATTTCACATCTGTTATCCCTGTACAGTGGACATTGTGATATATACACTAGGGCCGCCATATAAGGAATTTGCAAAACCCACTCCACATGGAGTCCAGTTGTTACATACTCACAGCCACCTCAACACAGGATATGAATGCCAAACACAGACACACACCTGTCATGTCTGGGATTAGAACTCATACCTAACTACTTTATTACACTACAGCACTACACAGTTATAGGATGCGTCATGGAGATTACTGGAGTACTCCTTCCCCAAAGGTGTATTTCACAGTGAATGACATCAGTAGCCTTGTCAAAGTAGGGCATTTGAATTGTAGCAAGTATGACTAGCCTAAAAAGCATTGCTTTCGACATAGACAGAGACACACACACACAGTTGCCATGTTTGGGATTAGAACTCCTATCTAACTTGTTTATCACACTACAGCAGTGTGCAGTTATGGGACGCGCCACAGAGATTACTGGGTTACACCTTTCCCAAAGGTGTATTTCACAGTGAATGACATCAGCAGCCTTGCCAAAGCAGGGCATTTGAATTGCAGTGAGTGTGACTAGCCTAAAAAGCCTTGCTTTCTACACAGACAGAGACACACACACACACACATATAGTTGCCATGTCTGGGATTATAACTCCTACCTGAGTAGTTTAACATACTACAGCAATACGCAGTTATAGGATGCACCACAGAGATTCCTGTGCTACAGTTTTCCGAAAGGTGTATTTCACAGTGAATGACATCAGCAGCCTTGCCAAAGTAGAGAATTTGAATTGCAGTGAGTGTGACTAGTCTAAAATGCATTTCTGTCTACACAGACACACACACACACACACACACACACACACACACACACACACACACACACACACATACACATACATACACACGCACTTGCCATGTCTGGGTTTAGAACTCCTACCAAACTAGTTTATCATACTACAGCAGTATACAGTTATAGGACGTGCCACAGAGATTACTGGGCTACACTTTTCCCAATGGTGTATTTCAAAGTGGATGAACTCAGCAGGCTTGTCATAGTAGGACTATGGGGAGGACAGTGTGTGTGCATGGGCAATAACCCATTCACCTAGAGGTTGACACACCACATGTGGGCACACGTAGGGTTATATTCCACAGGTATGTGTATACAGCTGCTAGATGACTACTTCCTTGTACAGTCATGTTGCACAGCTAGCACTTGCACCACATTGTCTGTAATGCTGATGGATACTGGTGGCTAATGTCTACAGTGAGTGACATTTACACCTCATGTGGTTGTAGCCATTTGGCTGCGTGCTGGGTGGGACAGGCTTCATAATGGATGACTCCTTGTCACAGTCACTCTCTTCCACACATCTATGTACATCTACGTTTGGCTTATTATAGTATGTTGTCTTTGGATATGTATCTGCACTCCTATCCACTGTGTGTGCAAGGCATGACTGGTGCATACTGAGGAGTGCATGCACTAACATCTGCAAATGCCAGATATGTATGGTCCACTGTTGTTTGCAGACATGGGCTTCATTTGTGTAAGTGTGTGAGCATGCCCAGTATGACCTTTCAGTATGTTGTTGTCTGACATTGCCTTCACTCTTTAAATGTGTGAGCATGCTCAGTATGTCCATCTGTATTGAATGTGTGGATCGATTCCAGGTAGTTTGTACTCCAGTGAAGACCTTTGTGTTGTACACCTTCAGGTAGCAAATTGTTTTTGCAGGGTATCCATCGATCATTTGGCAATATGGGGACAAACTGTGCAGGGGATAGTCTGTACTGTAGTTGACTGTGTCTGTGCTGCTTCAGCTGCATGGTACTGCTGTTAGCAGGGATAGTCAGACATGTGCACTGTTATAGTGATGTTTTCTGTCCTCATGTACTGTCAGGTGGACATTCTTGCTCACAGTGATGTCTTGTGGGACAAGGTTAACTGCAGCTGTGTCCGATATTGTGGGCAGACACCTACATATTCATGGTAAGTTATGCCATTCTGGAGGGGGAGCTGCAGACACTTGTTGCTGGGTCTGTGTATCTGGCTCAGCACCTTGGTACAGTACTGGCAGAGGATCCCATACTTGTACATCCATCGACATGACAGTATGGCCTTATCTTGCTATGACAATGCCTCACAGTTGTACAGATTCCCACAGGTTACTCAGAGGCAGGAGCCGTGGGTCAGGACATTACCCCTAATGTGGTGTATGAGCAGGTGTGTAGCCACTCATTTATGTGTTTGCAGCCAGGGATAGTGTGTGCACACAGCTTGGTGTCAGACCCTGCACATTCCATTCTGCCCATGCTACCACCCCCTCTGTTATTCTAACCTCTTCCATACATTATGCATACATTCTCTGATACTTTCCCTAAGGGTATCACCCCATCACAAGTGTGTGTTAGTGTTGGTCCACAGTTCATGCAGTGGGACATGGTGGACATGTTACTATGGTTTGTCCACATGGCCTAGCATATGGCTTATGTGGACTGTGTTATGTTGTTAATTGGGTGTCCATGACATAACATGCATTGGCAGTACACGTGAGACACATGCCTCTGGCAGGGGCCTGTTGTCCATTAGGTGTTGCTGCAGGCCAGATATGGCAGGGTGTTGCATTCTGTCAGTCCTACAGTCTCAGACCACCATACAGTATATTCCCCTGGGTTGACAGGGTAGGTGTGATAGGTGTTCATGCCAATACCTTCTGTCAGTCTTGATCAGGTGATGTGGATGCTGGCAGGGTGCTACCTACAGCTAGGGACACACCTGCATGGGATACCTGCACTGCATGCTGCATTCTTCCAATATTGCCATATACAGGTGGGGTCATATCGTACCCATTCCCCACAGCAGGGATTTGACCAGAGAGGTACCTGTGGGTGAAGTTTGTGTGAGCTGGGTGCATGTGTACTGTGGACACTACTTGTATCTGACACACAGATATGTAAGGGGCATTCCAGTTATGCTGGCATGTGCAGGTATATCAGTCCTACCTCCTTTGTGATCTGCAAGTATTCGGGCAGACATCACCAGTATCCCCTACTACAGGACCAGTTAATATGATGCATACCTGTATGTTCATTTCCAAGGGTGTCTCCATTTCACAGTGACACAATATATACTGTATGGCTGGGGTACTTTCCCCCTGTATACTGCTTGTATATCTAGCCCAACAGCCATGCCATGTTAGTCTTTCAGATGTTGACACATATTACCACCATACATTTACAATGGTTACTGGTAGCATGTGTTATACTGGTGGGAATTGTCACTGGCACTGCAGTTGTGAGGGCTTGTCCCTATCATCAGCAGTAGTGGACAATGGCAACCAGTTCTTACCTCAACATGCATACATACTGACCACTCTCACACAATATGAAATACACACCAACCTAACACACAGAGACCTGCATATTGTGCAAATGCTACAACCTATCCTGCTACTTTGGTCACCTCTGGGCATCTGTGCTCCACTGGTATTTATACCTACACATACATGTTACTACATTTCTACATAGGGTTGTAGGGGGCACACATGACTGTTACAATGTGTGTACATCGGATTGGGGGGGCACACCAGACCGTTACTTCATTTCTAAATAGGTTTGGGGGCACACCTGACTGTTACTACATGCCTAGGTTGGGTTGGGGGAGCACACCCGACTGTGTGTACATTCCTACACAGGATTGGGGGAGGGGGTACACCTGTTACTACATGTCTATGCAGGATAGGGGGAGGGGGCACACCTCTTTGTTTTTACATTTCTACACAGTGGTTGGGAAAGGGAACACTTGACTGTTACTACATTTGTATGGTGTATTGGGGGAAGGGGCACACCTGACTGTTTCTACATGTTGACATAGGAGTGGGGGGGCACACCTGACTGTTACTACATTTCTACATAGGATTGTGGGGGTCACACCTGACTGTTTTTACATTTCTACAAAGGATTGGGGAGGGCACACCTGACTGTTACTACATTTATACGCTGGATTGGGGCAAGGGGCACACCTAACTGTTTCTACATGTCTACATAGGATAGGGGGGCACACATGACACTTGTACACATTTGCTACGACTGTACTGGTATGTCAGGTACTCCATTTCATTCTGTATTCTAACCTATCATGCTGACTAGATGCATATCAGTGTACTATAGGTCTTAGTTTTGGTTGACCTACATATTATTGTCTGATTTCCTACCCTTCAGAACTAACATCCCACTGCCTGACCTGCTGTAGTCTGTCTGTGTAGGCCTGGGGGGGGGGTTACCGATAGGCATTATTCAGAGGCAATAGCACAACCTCTGTTTGTGTTTGTCTACACCTGTTCTGCTGGCTGAGACTGTTGTTGGGAATGTGTACCTCCCGGACTGGCATGTGTGAGTCATATGGACACACATGTCGCCCAGCACATTTCCTGCAGTGGGTTTTGTCACTCTATGTAGTACTGGCTACTCCGGTGACTCCAGTATCTGTTCCAGATCTCATAGTACCACTATGGGTGTCTACTATCTGCTGGCATACCATTCAGCCACCCGATTCCCTTACATGCTCACATCCATACCATAGATACAGGTAATGACACATTCTACTCCATTCGTCAATTGTTAGGTTGATTGACTTACATTGTGGGTGTGCCAGTATTGAGGATGGTGCTGCAGGGCTGCCTATGTCAGATGCGCATAGCACACTCCCTATACATGGTTGAGCACATGTTGTGTCATGTTTGGCATCCCCTTTACTGTATGTGCGAGTCAGACAGAGGTGCCATTCCCTGGGTCTCTACTGTGTCAGTGTATGTGCAATGTGTTGCCTCTTTGCCAAGGCCAGGGTATACTGGGCATGCCTCCATCTGCCTACTGGGGCAGGCTCAGGTTGTTCCTCCTCTGAGTCACTCTGTGCCTGTGCAGGCCTTGGCAATGGTGGGAGGCTGTGTGGCCCTGCCCCATGCTCTTCTTGCTGCAACTGTTTCCACAGGATCATATTGTGTAGCATGGCACATGCCATAACAATTTGAGTACATGTAGCTGGTGAGTACTGCAAGGCTCCACCAGATGTGTCCAGGCACCGGAACCGTGACTTGAGCATCCAAAATACACGCTGTATTATAAGTCTGGTCTGTGCATGTGGCTCATTATGGCGTTCTTGTTTGGGTGTGTGTGCATTTCTGATGGGTGTCATCAGCCACGGCTACAGTACATAACCAGCATCTCCCACTTGGTGGCCATAAGGGATGTCCCCATTGGCAAATCTCTGGTGCAGCTGCGTCAGATGCTAGATGTGGGAATCATGATAGCTTCCAGGGCAGCCAGCACACACATTCATTATAATACCCTGATCACCAGGTGATGCTTTGATGCATATGTGCCTGCATTCTATAGCACCCACTACTGCAGGGTATTCTGCTATTTGGTGGAAGAGACGCATATTGCTGGCCTACACCTCACGTGTGTTGAGGAAATATACCTGCTCACTGGCATGTGCTGACATGGTATCCAGGAGCTTGTGGAAAACTCTGGATGCTAATGCCCGAGAGATCCCCATGATATCCCCAGTTGAGCTTTGGGAGGTACCTGTGGCTAGTATTCCTAAGCCTACACATGCCTTGGTATCCACTGGGATCAGTTCCCCTCTGTTAGTTTGGTGTGTTAGGCATGGCTGGCACAGCTCAACAATTTGCTGTAGGAGGTCCCTGTCCACCCTATAGTGCTCCACTCTGTCCAGCTCATGTAACCCCTGGTAGGTTACCTTGTGTCTGTACACGCTTCACCATCTCCTCACTGTGGATTGGTTGACAGCATTCACATCCTTACCACCCTCAGCCTCTTCCACATGTTGCTGTATGATGCCTGCTGCAGCCCCTATCATGTTGTTGTTTTGTTTGTTAAAAGTTCCCCACTTGTATACACCGGTGGTGCAGAGTATGGAAAAAACCAGAGGGGAAGGTGTTTGCATAGTTTATAGTAGAATTCTGAGCTGGGCTGGTCTGCTGCCTTTGTAATTGGCTGATTCTGATACATTTCATCTGCCAGCTATGTTAGTTCTCCTACATTACCTTCTTACTGCTGTTTTCCCTTCCCGTTGCCTTCCTGTTTAAGCCCGGGGGCACGCCGCACAAACATAGTGCTCAAATGTGCACAGAACTGCTATTTCCTGGTTTACTTTTTTTTTTCTTTTAAAACTTGGTGCGTGGCCCACACACCCACAGCAATGTAAAGAGTGCTAGGCAGCCTCAGACACACCCCCTTTCCTAGCTGTGCTAAGCTAGGAGCAAACCTGAGCCACAGGGCTCTAATCTGCTTACAGTATGCCTGACACACCCACCTCTGATGTCAGCTAACTTCTAGGCTTGCACCAAGCTATTCCATGCAGGGGAAATCTGGGATTCACTATCATTCCCCTCATTTGCATTAGACTGCCTGCTAAAGCATAGTTACATGTCCCACACTGAGCCTCCCCGCTTAGCAATCACTATTCAATGGCCATGTTGTCTTCTGCCTGCCATTGGGTATAATGGCAGAATAGTGATTTTAGTTAGAATGCTTATTGTAGGTTTATTTTCTTATTTTCCCCCCGATCCCGTTTGCGCACCACTGCCCTACACTTAAACAGCCGAGATCGGCTAAAAAAAATAAAAGTTGATTTTTTTTTCAAGTGTCTATCATGCCAATGGCCTTATACTTGGCCATTGGCATGCTTTCTACATGATATCCACCCTTCATTTGGAGCTGTCATGGCTCCATTTTGTAATTTGCAGAAATGTACTCCATTACTGGCAGAGTAAATTTCTGTAGATTACACTAGTCCTGCACAGCCAGTTTCCAGATTCCTGGATCACAAATTCACCTCATTTGCATGGATTTCTCCTGCAAATAGGGTAATTTGCATACAGGGGCTGAGTCTGTGCAGGACTAGTGCAGGAGCGCTCGTGCATGCCCCTACAGGTTATTCCTGGATCACACGGCAGATATATTGCCTGCTGGAGCTCCTGCACTAATCCTGCATGCCATGCAAGGCTTGCAGATTCCGAGGGAGTGTGTTATTCTATGATCACAAATGTTGTGACTGGTAGTTGAAATGAGTTTTGGGATGTGGATAAAAACCCAGGTCTCTTATGACCATATCTGTTGGAAGAGGAGTACCACTTATATGTCTTGATAACAGTACTTTTGCTGAGTGTTACTATGCTGCACTTTTTTTTTAATTTTAACTTGAGACCATTTTCAGTATGCCAGGCATGTGCATTTTCCAATCCTTATTTGAGTAGTTTAGTACCAGAAGATGAACAGATAACAGTGCCCAGCTTGCAGGCATTAGCAAACTTGGGCAACCAGACTTCAGGGATATTCTCTTGGATGTTTGCAAAATAAATGACAAACAAGAGAGGGCATAGCACTTATCTCTGTCGTACACTTCTAGTTACATTTTCATGTCAAAGGAGGGCACCAGCAACTTTCACTACTTAAGATAAGTCGGGCAATCAGCTTTGCAATCCAGCAAACAACATATGGGTTTACATTGAGTTTACTGAACTTTTCAATAATATTAGCATGGTAGATGGTGTCAAACGCCTTACTCATTTCAAGATAAGCAGTATGCACAGAATGACCGTTGTCCATATCATCTGTAATCCTTCCAAAGATGTTTACTAGGTACAGAAAGCAGGGCCTGCTTTTCACAAAAACAAATTGAATGGGGAAATGATCAGTTGATTTGCCTATATGTGTATAAATGAGTTCTGCTATGATACATTTCATGAATTTGCAGATAAGGCAAGTGAAACTGATAAGTTTACAATTACCTGGATCTGTAAGATGGGCTATCCTAGTGTTGTTTAAGCATAAACTGGCAGTCAGTTTTTTTCTTGGCATGGTATTCCTGACATGTATCAATTGTGTATATATATGTGTGTGTGTGTGTGTATATATATATATATATATATATATATATATATATATATATATATATATATATATATATACACATATATGGTTCTACCGCAACCCAACAAAATTATGTTTCAGCGAAATGTAATTAGGTGAGCTCTATTTCACGAAAGTGCATTTTTGCCAAAATGCACTTTCGCAAAAAGGCACTTAAGCAAGCACCAACAGGGGCTGTTGCTTAGATCGCGGCACAGTGGGTATAAGGGAATATTCCCTTTTCCCCACTGTAGACTGATCTCAGAGTGAGAATATAAAAGTAGCAGGGGCATGGGGGCTGCAGGCGGGCTTGACCCCTGCATAAATATGGTTAGTGTTGTGTTTTTTTTATTTTGTTTTTTTTTTTTTTTTGTTTTCGTTTAACCCCATAGCTATTCTCTCTCCACTCTCCAAAATACTAGAGAGATGCATACACTCTCAGGTCTCAGACTACCTACTTACTAACAACATCCTTTCCAGTACTCAGCATGGTTTCCAACCAAACCATAGCACCCCCACTGCCTTACTCTCCTTTACTAACACTATCCTTCAGCATAAAAACAATGGCTATCTCTCCCCTGCTACTTTCCTAGACCTATCTAAAGCATTTGACATGGTCCCACACAAACAACTTATCTCTGTCCTCAATAACCTATCCTTCTCACAATCAGTCACCAACTGGTTGCAGAGTTACCTGTCTGACCGCCAGCAATCCGTTGTATGGCAGAATGACATATCTCCCCAACTACCTGTCTCCATAGGGGTTCCCCAAGGATCCATCCTTGGACGCCTACTCTTCTCAGTTTACACAAATAATCTAGCCTCTGCCACCAAACATGGCACACTCATACAATACGCAGATGACTTGACCATCATCTGTTCAGCCCAGTCCCTACCCAAACTGCAAAAAGTCACACAGGAAGCCTTTTCCTCTGTTGAAACATGGTTATCCAATGCCCAATTAATACTCAACCCAAACAAAACTAAACTACTCATCTTCCAACCCACCAAACATACTCAAAACAACTCTCACTTTAACATCACAGCAAAAGACAACACCACTATATACCCAACTGAACACACCAAATTGCTAGGAGTGGAAATAGACATTAAACTAAAATTTGACATTCACATATCCATGACCATTTAAAAAGTCCACAAAAAACTAGGAGCGTTATACAGAAATAAGCAATTTCTCACCAAAGCAGCAAAGATTTCAATAGCAAATTCCCACCTTATCTCCACCCTACTTTATGCCTCTCCAATATATACCAACCTAAGGCAATGTGATCTAAACAAGCTAGAGACCTGCTACAACAAAATCGCCAAATTCGCCACAGGGGCATCCTACCGTAGTCACCACTGTCTCTCACTTGTTGAACCGGGCTGGCTTGAACTCCCTCACCTCCTTCAGTGGTATCAACTCTCACTCGCCCACAAACTAGTAAACCATCCACTAAATGTCCCATCCCTCCAGAATCTACTCCAACCCTATCGCACCACCAGACCACTAAGATCCAGCAACAAAAATCACTTGCAGATCACTAAAGCCAATAACTCTGCTGGTGAAGCACTATTCTCTTGCGCCATAGCCAAATTATGGAACTCACTCCCACCCACAATTACCTCCGCACCATCATGCACCCACTTCAAAACTTTACTAAAAGGGCACCTAAAAACATGCTGGCTATGCCCTTGCAACTCCCACTCTAATATCATCCACCCCATCCAACCACTACCTTTCTCTCCACTCCACTAACTACCTTGATTATAGCAAGCTCAGATGCTCATAAGCCTAGTACTTATTATACAGCAGGAACTTCTCATTATAACATTTGTTAATGTCTGTTATGTACTTCACAGATAAAGATTCTAGTTGTCTACTGATGTACTATGTTCTTCATCTGTAAATATGTTGTAAGCAATTGCTATGTTAAATTGTTAATTGCTATGTAATCCACTGTAACTACTGTCTATTTTACTGTGGAACTTTTCTCCCCGGGCCTCCGCTGAAAACTCCCGTCAACAAATTTAAATAAATAAATAAATAAATAAAATAAACTTGTTTTTCGCAAAAGTGCATTTCGATAAAAGTGCACTTTCACGAAAAACAGCTCACCTTTTTATGTTTCATTGAAATGTAATTTCAATTAAGGTCAAAGTAGATATATATATATATATATATATATATATATATATATATATATATATATATATATATAGTATTTATATATATATACATACATATATGGATTTACCTCACTTTGTCGAAATCCCATATTAATGGATCTTCGTTGTTCTGCTGCTCCGATGAGGGTAAGTAACCACTTACCCAAAAAGAAACAAAACTCAAACCGTACCGTCCCTAACCCACACCCCCAATGTGGGGGGGGGCTGCACAACCCACACCCCCCCTAACTAAATATACCAACTCTAAGATCGCACTACACTTGGGAAAAAGGCAAAGCTCCCAATGTTGCATAACAGGTTACTTACCCTGGGAAGATCTTCATTGTCTCACTGCTTCAATGAAGTGGGAGTTTTATACTTTGAGGGTTGACAAAGATTGATTCGATAATATGGGATTTCAACAAAGTGAATATATATATATATATATATATATATATATATATATATATATATATATATATAATGCCCCTGCCAGCAGTAGTGCATTCACTGCAGAGTTAGCAATTTTCAAATATTTTCTATATTCCATAGGGATATGAAGAAAAATCACAATTATATTTCAAGTATCTGGCAAGGTATTGTAGATCTGGGAAAGCACGTCACAATCTAAAGTCAAAGGCAAAGTTAAGACTAATAACTGCTTTATAGCTGACAGCTTGTAATCTGTGCTTGTATTCTGATCCTGAGGAGAGAAGGAACAGAGTGCATTGATTCAAGAATGTTTTGGGTTAAAGAGTGAGCATCTGTGCTTAATGTTCCTGATTGGCCTGGTTACTATTTGAGGCATCTACCAGGAAAAAGGCTACTAGCCTACAGATCCTTACATTATCTGAGACAAGAGTGCGGATCACCAAGTTCCTGATTAATTAACTGTTTGGGATGAAAGCGCTTATTCTTCTAAATAAACTTTGTGGCTTTACTACTTCCTGCCTGCGTTTGCTTCACCTTGGATTTTGTGGTTTCTTTTATTCCTGTTTGGATGGGTAATGTAGAAATTGCCTCATGTTTACTGACAACCAGTTAATTCTCAAACAAACTGATATGGTATGTGAGAGATGTATTTACACAATGTCACCGGAGGCAAAGGTCTCACATAAAAGTACTCCTAATGTCAATAAGGTTGTCTGTAGTACTCATTCTGCATCCATCGTGCACAATTCAAAGTAGACGTATCGACTCACATATGCTGAGGCACTTACATGTAACCTTCCTAAACCACAAAGACCTCCTAGGCAAAGTACACATAACAAATACTCTCAGCAGCCCCAAATGCATTCTTTCAAAACAGCATCCACATCAGTATATAGAGCTACATCTCTTGGAACCTCTACCTCTAAGCCCATAAGGCAAGCCATCACACAGTCCAAATATCTGGTCATTGGAGACTCCATTGTGAGACACACTGATGTCCCTCTCTCCAGGCTGATTAAGGAAAAATTTACAGTCAGTTGCTTATCAGTGGCTAGGATTCATCACATTACACATGCACTCTGGTCATTGGAACACAATTACTATTATGACTCAGTCATAGTCCATCTGGGAGTAAATGATGTGAGACGTACCTTCCTAGACTATATGAAGAGAGACATCAGAGAGCTCTCGGAATATGTGTCTCAGGCTGGTATGAGCCTTGCATTAAGCAGCATTTTACCTTCTCTGAGGATGATGCCACAATATGAGCAAAAGATGACTGACTAATAATTGGCTTAATTTCTGGTGTCATTCTAAGGGGGTGCAATATTTGTTGGGATGGAAGGAGATGATTAACAGGCCACGCTGCTTTGCCAGGGGTGGTCTGCACCTCTCACATCTAGACTTTCGAATATTAGCTAAAACATTGTCTTCCCCCATAGTGCCTTTTTTTAGGCAATACTACACTGAAAGTACTTCTGACATAGCAGATCAAAACCAAGTAAACCTAAAGGTATTAGTGCTCAATGCTAGGAGTCTAAACAAAAAACTCAACTCCCTAGAAGCTGTCTTTTCCCTAGAGAATGCTGACATCTGTGTGATCATGGAGACATGGTTTAAAGCTGCAGAGAGCACACCAACAGTACAAGGTTTTAATGCCTTCCACACATTTAGGCCAACTACTTCACAGGCAGAGACTAAAGGTGGATCTGTCACTATTTACATCAAAAGTAAATATACTTCAAGGCTGGTCAAACAGGACAATGCACTTGAGCTGCTCCATGTTCAAATTACCATAGGCAAAATCTAATACCACTTCCTTGCAAGCTATAGGTCCCCCATTATGACCCAGAAAACCCACACCATGTATTTAAACTTATTAGAAACACTAATCATGGGTGACTTTAATTACCCCCACTATAACTGATAATCCTGTATGACACCAAACGTGCACACATAGAGATTCCTGGATTTTGTAAACAAAATCTCCATGTACCAGATAGTCGCTACACCAACCAGGGGTGCAATCATACTGGATTTGGTCCTCACTAATATGGGAGACTGCTGCACACCCCCTACTGTAATGCCTTCCCTGGTAAGGTCAGACCACAAAATGGTCTCCTTTAAAGTAAAAATAAATCCTGGACCCCCAGCTAAACATGGAATATTCAGGAAAATTCTAAGGAGGCTAACCTCCTGCTATTAAGTAAGATCCTGGCCAAATTTCAAGCCCCCATAAATCCTGAGAACACTTCTACCTATGTCTAAATGTTCACAGAAACCATGTACAAGCATGCTAATAGCTGCATAGAGGCAGTTGTACCCACCAGGAAGAAATACAGAACTAACTCAGAAAACAAGCCACATTAATGGAATCACAAAATCAATTGGCCATATAACAGGAGGAGGAAAATCAAAGCAAAAATTAGGAGGTGCAGCACCCAGCAGGATAAAAGCATTCTCATCAAACTAAACAAACAACTCAGAGGACAAATAAAGTCCACTAAAGCCAGATTTGAGGTACGTTTGGTCTCCCAGACCAAGGACAACCATAAAGCATTCTTTAGCTATGTCCGCAACTTTGAAGGCAAGGCACAATTGTGTGCAGAGCTCATTGTAAATAGAGCCACCTATACTGAGCCAAAATATATAGCAAATTTCCTGGCTAATAAATTCAGCTCCAACTTTACCCCTCTCTCCCCCTCAACCTTTTCTCAGGAAATATAATCAAATATAAATCCCCCTACTATCACTAGGGAACAGGTCCTTAATGCTCTCTCCAAGACCATGAACACTGCATCAATGGGCCCAGAAAGTATCACAGGATGCCTTCTAAATAGCATGAAACATGACCTTCAGGGCCTCTGTAATTACTATTTAATTGTAGCCTCCATACAAGCTTTGTGCTTCATTAATGGAGAAAGGCAACAGTCATCCCACTGCACAAAGGTGGGCCATCTACAGACCCTAGAAACTACAGACCCATGGGTCCCACCAGTCTTATATGTAAAGCCATGGAAAGAATTACCATGGAGATGATCAACAGAGATATAGTAAACCTCCAGACATTGGAACCAACCCAGTTTGGTTTTGTCAATGGCAGATTATGGCTACCCAACCTAATGGGCTTCTCTGAGAAGGTCATCAAAGCAAGGGATGAGGGCAAGGTCATTCACACTGCCTACCTTGATGTGGCCAAGGCATTTGACACAATACCCCAGTTGGAGATTGTTGACAAACTATTATTAATTATTCCTCTGGCCCTGCTGAGACATCTAGATAACTACAATTCATGGATAGGTGGTAAGGTGGTCTTAATGATCCTCTGTGCTGTCTTCAGCACTATCTGGAGGGGTTTGCACTCAGTGGTAGAGCAGCCATACCATACTACAAGGTTGTTCATCAGGATGCTTTCTTTAGTATCTCTGTAGAAGATAGTGAGAACTGTGAATGGGAGAGTCGTTCTCCTCAGCCTTCTTTAAAAGTGCAATCTCTGGTACACTTTCTTAACTATAGCATTTGTATGGGTGTTCCAAGACAAGTGCTCATCGATGTGCACCCCCAGAAATTTCATGCTTCTCATTCTTTCCCCATTGATGGTGAGGGGAGAATGTTCTTTCCGATTTTTCCCATAATCTAAAATTATCTCTCTTGTCTTGTTCACGTTTAGTGCTAAGTTGTTATTTCCACACCAGGTAATCAGTTGTTCCACCTCATCTCTATATGCTGTTTCATTGTCGTTACTAATGAGGCCAACCACTGTTGTGTCATCACCAAACTTGATGATGTGGTTTGTACTGTAACTGGCTGTACAACTATGTGTTAACCGATCTAAGTTTCTGTTTTTACTATTGAGAGTAATTGCTCAGAATCCACAGTTACTTTATGCCATACTCAGCATATACTCATGACATCAGTTTTTTTTTAATCACATCCACCCTTAGTTCATCAAATGTTGACTATGGCATACTCTGCTGGGTGCAGCTTTCTTTTGAAATTTGGACCTTCTACTGTGGCAGGTCTGTGTTAGACCCCTTATATAGCATTTTGGGACCAAATGCTATTAATCTTCATGTGATCTGAGATCCCATGAAACATTTGATGTTCATTGATTAATTTCCCAGTTTCTGTCTCCTGTCAGTCTTCACAATATGTAATATTGTTTCTACTCCTATTTTGACTGAATCATACCTCTAAACTGTCCAGATTTTTGCTGAATGTCCAGATTTTGGCTTCATATGTTTGGTCTGTTTCTTATAAAATTGCGATTTTCTAGCAAATCATTGACAAATCAGTGAGAATTGAAGTCAGAAAATAATGACAGACATTTGACTTACAGAATTCATACCCTTCAGAAAATTATTTCTGATGTAAAACCTGTTATTTTATGAACTTTCTATGTTTGTAATAGAAATCTTTAAAATTGTCTCTATTTTGGACCTTTGTCCACCCATTACTTATTGCTTTGTCCAGATTTCTTTCCTTAAGACGTTGACAGGTACAGACTGAAACCTTGCTTGCTAGTTCTGTTTCAAAGTTTTGCTTTCCCATGTACTATACATATAGATTGGTTATCACCTCCTTTGAAACATTCCATTCCATTCATTATATTTCTGATATGTTCTTTCCTTTATTCAAGGCTTATTTTTTCAGTGCTGGCTATTGTTGACAACTCTGGTTGCAGATTTACTAGTTATTCTTTTCACAATTATTGATATTTTATATATTAGAATGTTGCCAGACTGGTCTTTTACAGCAGCTGTTTATTTTTATGCATTACATGATATTGACAAAATTAATAAACAGTTATACATAAACTACAAAATAAAAAAACTGTCCAGTAGCAAGTTGTTGCCCTTTCTGTCATTCTCTGTGCTACAGGGTAACCTGTTCCAACAGCTATAAATAGCCTCTACTCTCATTAGTGATGAAGCAGTACCCCTGACAATTGGAGAGCCTAGTCCACTGGCTCTCCACAGTACCATATTAGGCTAATGTGCCAAGCAACACTGCCATGGAAACAGAAGGAGAAACTATTGTAAGTCGCATCCTGCCATGACTGTGGGGAAGGAAGCTGTCTTATGCAGCTGTAAACAATTCATGAACAGGGTTCTGGTCCACCAGCTGCTTATAGTACAATTCCTGTCTGACATACACATAAATGTTCACATCTATTGCATGTCGTTGTATACTATGTTTATGAATCACAGTTCTTAACATCACTGACACATTCCGAGTTCTTATGCATGCATTTAATACACATTGTATAAAAGCTCTGTCTCACACTGCCTAAGAGACCTCCATGTTTTACTTCATGAGTGTTTCATCCTGTTCTTTACATATATATTATCCCTAATGAACACTACAGTTTTACATTCAAGCAATTTTTATGCATCACATTAAAGTCTCTGTCGTTTCTAATATCAACTTCCTTTCCTCATGGCAAAGTATGTTAAGCAATTACTCCTAAAGTAGTTAAGTTGATGTTTAACTATCAAAACAGAAACTTTAAATACTGTAGCAATATATTTTTATCTCCATAAGATTATTGTTTTGTGGAAATTTAAGTGAATAAGCTGCTAAGTATTTTGAGTTGCATAAGCCCCAAATACAAATATTGATCTCTTGTTAGCATGGGCTGGAGGTATTTTTAATATGGTAGACTCAAACCAAAATGTTTCTTTGTTTATGTTTTCCTTTGTTCTTTTTAAAAATAACTTATAGTTGCATTTTTAAATACCGGAGTGAACATCATATTCATATATTCTATCATTTTCTAGCTGAAATTAATTTACAAAAACATGGTATTCGTCTTTAAATGTTTACATTTTTTTCAAAGTTAGAAGAACATTTCTTATACACTAAAAGGGTATTTGATTCTATTTTTCTCTGCAGCAGGTATATTCTAGTAAATTCAGAAAGAACCACCCCCCACCCCGATGTACAAGCTGTCATTAAAAGGGAATGTGTCTATGAAGCAGGAAAACGCAGTTCAGAAATGTGTTAGGCACAATGAGGAAAGACTTTATTATCAGCTAATTTTGTACATCCCTGAATTGTCCTTAATTATCATGCATGCAAATCAATCACTTCTTTCCTGAAATACTCAACATTGGTGGCCCATGCATTAGGATGACACATGCACCCCGCATTCATTATCCCACATTACACTTTCAAACACACACACATACATACATACACACATAAGCATGTGCACATACACACACACACACACACACACACACACACACACACACACACACACACACACACACGCGCGCGCGAGCGCACACGCACACATGCACACACAAACGCACGCACAGGCAGACACACACACACACACACACACATGCACACACACACCAACATACCTATTACCTGTCCCTGGATTGACAAAACAACCCCAAAGTATCTTTTTATTTTTGTCACTGCCCTTACAAATGAATAATCCTTTCAGTCAGTCAATAATGCCAGACATTAAGGTTTCATGCTTTTATTGCTCCTAATGTGTATTATTATGCTAGACCTATTGCTCTATTAAACTATTAAGTGAGTCACAGTAATAGTTTAAATATCCTCCCAGGTAACATCTAGCATTCCTTCTGGTTTGTACCTAACCATACCCCCACACAGACACACCCCCATTCCTGTTAACTAATTTTACAGGACACTCCTGCTGTTGCCTCTTACAGAAGCCCTGTTCATCAGAACTGATGGACTATTGCAAACAAAGAATAATGTCAGACATTAAGGATTCATATTTCTTACTATGTAGAAAAGTACTCTGTCACCAAATGATAAGTTGGCATAATGGGTTAAGGCTCCTGCTTAGTAAACTGCTGCCTGTGTTAAGGGGCAGGGTTTGAGGGTCCCCGTTTTGTGTTTTTTTTTTCAAAGACGTGGGTAATACTTCATAACTGCCTCTGATGTCTAGTGGTGGCACAGAAGACTGATGTGCTATGACTGTGTGCTGAGGGTACAGGGCTTGAACTGTTTGACATGCCTTTAGTGCAAACTAGAAAGACTATCCTTGGTGCTTAGTGTTCCACCTGCTGCACACCATTTTATTCTGAAATACTTTGTTTTATTCATTTTTAAGTGCTGTAAAGGCTAATTTTGCAGGAATGTTCATTGGTCTAGGTGAATGGGGAGCTATGACAACCCCCCTCAAACACACACACACACACACACACACACACACACACACACACACACACACACACACACACACACACACGCACACACACACGCACACACAAATGCACACACTCCTTATACTAGTCATACATTTGCATATGCTTACACATGCAGTCTACCCTCCCCCACCCCACACATACCAACACTACTTGCCCCCTAAACTCTGGCATTTGCCTGTAATACATTCAGGTGAATGCAAACATTTGATAGTGTTTAATAACATGGGCAACCAAGGTAACTTAAGCAGCTGAGTATAAGTTGCCAAGTGAAGCTAGTTTTTGTTTTGTATTTTTAACCCACTCTGGGGCATCAGTCTTGCAGCTTTTTATACAGTTGTAGTACTACTGTGATCTACTGCTAGATTTGAGGTTTATTTATTCTTAGTCTTACTGGTAAATTTCAGCATAGTCTGGTGTCTTAGTCTGTATTAGGATTGTAGCACCAGCAGTATTGTGAATTCCACTCCAGCATTTGTGCTTCAGTAGTTTTTATAACTGTATCTACCTGCTTAAGGTTGAATTCCAGTTGTCTGGTTCTATAGTCTGTAGTGGTATTGCAGTAGTGGCAAAATTGTGAATTCTGCTCCAGGATTTGTGCTTCAGTACTTTTTATATCTGTATATACTTGATTAAAGTTGCATTCCAGTGCCTTTGTTTACCTTGCTGCTGTTTTTTTACCACTGTTCTTTGAGTCTTTCAGTCCCCCCAACTGAAATATTATGGTAAAAGTTTCTGAAATTCTAACCGTAGGATTAGAGCTCCAGTTTGAATTTTTCCCAACACTCCCACCCTTTTCTTGTTGTGGTTTTATAAGGCAGTATCTCTGGCTTTTGCCTCTTATGGTAATCTGACTTCCAAAGTCCCTCTCTGTCCTCTTTCATTGCTGTTATCTGTTATGTAACCTATTTAAGTACTTTCCCTCCAATTGTTTTCCAAATATCCGTAATACTAAGTGCCCACTCAGCAAACCAGTATTGCATTTGAGTAAACCTCCCTTACTACAAATTACCTCCTGCTGCTAATTTTCCCAGAGCTCTCATCTGCTTGGCTCCCTCCCCACACTCTGAAGGTTTCTGAGTTAATTCTGCACCATTCTTGGCAGATTAGAGATTAGTTTTGTACTTCAGTTAAATCTTTAGAGTGCTGCAGTTTTATTTATTATTTTTATCTTTAAATTATTCTAAAGGTCCCTAATACTTGAAATTGCCTTGCCAAGGTAGTTTAGTTTGTTATGTTGTAGTATTACATTCACAAACAATCTTTCTTGATGTTATTACAGTCACAAGTACACAGAATGCAAATGTTATCAATAAAACCTCCCTTACAACTGAAACCTGTAACTTAGTGTGACAAAATAAATCCATTGCCCAGAGACAAGCTTAGAGCAGCTAGTTTGCACACTTAACAACACTTCTTGTAAAATCTTAGCACAATCTAACCTAGTCTGGTGTCAAATCCATCCAAGGAGACCTCTGTATAACCGAGTCAATGATCTAGAGTAGCCTACCCAAATGCAGGTAAAGACAATATGGATATGCAATTTCCAAGTCTGTCAGTAGCCAGTTTGGTAGATATGGGCATCCAGAGACAATATAGCAACATTCTCATGTTCACAGCCAACCATTTAACCTTTCAAAAACAAACACAGTATATGCGGGATGCACATACTTATTTCACTGGAGGCACACTACATCCACCACACATAGTGTCCACCAAACATACAGACCAACCTATGCTGATGTACTGAAAAACAATCTTTGCAAACCTCAAAGATCTCCAAAGCCTATAAACTGCCACACCTATCTTCAGCGATCTATAAAGCACTCACCAAAAGCATAACCAAATGCCACACATATGTCCTCACCCAGTGGAGCCCCAAAAGCCTGCAAGATAAGCCAACATATAGCCTAGGACTCTTGTCATATGGGATTCCATTGTACAACACACAGCTGCCCTACTCACCAGACAACATGGAGAAGATAACAGTTATTTGCTTATCTGGAGCCAGAATCAGCCAAGTTGTGGATGTACTCATCACTACATAACAGATATCAATAGGATTCTATCATGGTCCATGTGGACATTAATGACCTGAGATGTACTTCCCTGGAGTATACGAAGACAGACATCGTTGATCTCTTTGAATGTGTCTCATGCAGGTATGTGCCTTGCATTGAGCAGCATTCTACTTGTCTTTTCTGAGGAATTCAATATTTGTCAGCATGGGAAGACATCGTTAACAGATCACATTGCTTTGCAAAAGATGGTTTGCATCTGTCTTCCCTAGGCTTCGGAATATTGTCTACAACTTTATCCACCCTCTTAGAGCATTTTTAGGTAATGCCAAATTAACAATCTAAGGACAGATGTTACTGCTCAATGCTAGAAGTCTAAATAAGAAACTCCACTCACTACAAGCTCTTCTTACCCTGGAGAATATAGACATTTGTGCCACTGCCAAGACATTCTTTAAATCCACAGAAAGTACTCCAGCAGTGCAAGGGTTCAGTGCCTTCCACACATTTAGACCATCAGCTGCACAGACAGGGGGCAAAATGTGAACAAGTCTCAAGCTATATTAGCAACAAGCATATTTTTATGTTGTTTAAACAGGAAGATGTCCTGGAATTTATCCATATGCAAATCAACATAGACAAAGTCCTTTACTGCATCCTAGCAAACTATAGATCACCCTCTATGTCCCTAGAATCCCATAGCTCATACCTATATAATCTGGAGACACTAACCATTAAAACCAAATACCCTTTACATGGAAAATTTTAACTATCTCTCTTTAGACTGTGAAAAAATATACTGCCACATACTTGCAGGTGCAAAGATTCCTGGAATTTATTAACACAAACACCCTTGACCAGATAGTGTGCACACCCACCAGAGGTTCAAACATACTGGACCTAGTGCTCACCAGAATTGGAGAGAGTTTCACTCCCACCCCCACCCCACACCCAGTGTCACTAGTGAAGTTGGACCATCCAGCTGTCTCCTTCAAAATAAAACTCAACTTAGTAACCCTAGCAAACAGTGTAACAGTTAGGAACAAGCAAACTGCTTCCTATTAAGCAATATTTTGTCAAAATTCAATTACCCTCCCAATCCCAGGCTCACTGCAACCTATAGAGGATTGATCACAGAGACCATGTAAGACCATGTAAATGACTGTATAAAGGCTACTACAAGTAAGCACAAACAAATTCTAAAAACAAACCACACTGGTGGAACCCTAACTCTAATAGGGTACATAACAAAATGAAAAAAGTCATGGCTAAAATCAGGAAGAACAACTCCCACAATGATAAAAGCTCTTTAATTAAACTAATCAGGAAACTAAGAAGACTAATTAAGTTTAACAAAGCCAATTATGTGGTCATGTTAGTCTCACAGGCTAAAGACAACCACAAGACTTTCTGCAGCTATATCCGATACCTCAGAGGTAGCACACATTAGTGTGCTGAACTAGTGGTTAATGATGTCACCTTCAATGAGCAAATTGACAAAGTGAATTTGGTGTCTGACAAACTCAGCTCAAATGTCACCCTCCCCCATATCCTCCCATGAAATACCTACATGCATACATCGCCAAGAATTAAAGGGAAGCAGGTCCTTGAGGTGTTCACTAAGGTCAAAAACACAGTCTCAATGGGCCCTGACAATACCCTGGAATGTCTTCTAAATTGTTTGAAACATGACTTATCAGAATCACTTGAGGTGCTTTTCAACTATAGGCTCGAAACATGCTTTGTACCTTGAAAATGGAGGACTACAGTGGTTATCTCACTCCAAGGTAATAAGCAAATCCATCTATGTGTCCCATCTTATAAGTAAGGACATGGTATCTAATTCCAAAGAAGTCAGAGTGCCACTTTATTCAGCATTTGTCAGACTGATCATTGAGTAAAACATCCCCCTCGGCATGTACCTGACCGGGCATATGCAACACTTGGAACACCCACAAATTTTCTCTAAAAGGAAAATCCAGGGTATAAACATATTATCCTGTATGGATTACCTTAAATCCATATCTCTACACTCTGCCCTATACAGGGTGCTGGGAGGAGATCTTTACCTGGCATACAACCCATCCTCAGATCCAGCTCTGACAGACCTTTTATACATCTGCAAAATGAAGAGCATTAGACCCACTATATTCCAGGATTTAAATTTTGCTTGTGACATAAATAAGTAAAGTTGGTGAGACAGATATGTATCACAGAGGATCTCCATGCTCTGGAACAGGATCCCCATCCATGTGAAGCCAGTCCATCCCTAACCCTATTTAAGCATTACCTTGACTAATGGATGGCAAATCAGAAATTCACCTTAGGTCTGGCTGCCATGTCTCTGATAGACAGAGGCAGACAGTAATGCACAAGCAGCACCCCCTCCACATAACCTCTAAAAACATCTTAACTAACATAGCCCCTCATAATAAATACCCATGATACATAGGAATGCAATTGGGTTGGATTGCATGGCTAGGCTTATAAAGGCCCTAGTGGTTGTTAGCCTAGTATACACCTGCAACATGAACCTACGAACCTGTGATTCTCTAAATCACTCAGCTGTATAAAAGCATAACAGTAGAGATTTCCAGGGGGAGAACACATGGCTAATTAGCACAATAAGCATTTGTGGTAGGCAACAGAGACAGCCCACCAAGATGCAACACCATAAAGTGGTGCAACATCATGGTAGGGCTGTCTTGTATTGACAATGATTGCAGCAAGATGAACACCAGGTTTAAGCCCCATGGTAGCCTTTCAGAATGCAGCCCATTGTTTATTTTGTACACATAAGCTCCTAAAAGCAGACGTGTGTGTGAGTGACACAGTGCAGAGTTTATGCAGCAGTGATAACATTTTTTTGTGTTATGTTACTTTAGTTTACCTTCTATCTTATATATTTTCCTAATAGCAAAGGTCAGGATAGGCCTGGGGAAGGTTGAGGTAGAATACATGATCATTGTCCTTTTTGTATTTAACTTATAAGAGTTACTTTACAGCTATCTATATTATTGATAAAAGCAATCTAACAATTCATTATGTACAAATGTAGAATAGTAATGATAGCATCTTCTCATTATTTCTGTGTGCTACATATCTAATATATAAGTTAAAATATGAAATTAGTTTATTATTCTTATGGATAGATGCATGGATGCATGCACATGGATTATACTTCTTTGAATTTAAAATGTATTCAATCTTCTCCCCAGATAAATTTGATTTATTTATACAGCTATATGTAGTAAAAGCCCAGCCCACATTGTTATGTTAGAGAAAGTACTCACTCTACATGATCTGGTAAAAAAGAACTGAAATAATTCACTGTGGCTGCTTTGAACTTCAAAATAATATTTATGGTAGCAATTGTGATTAAAAAATCTTTAAATTTGAAATTTCCTGTCAGTTCTTAAATTCTTGAAAGTCAGTTCTATAATGCAGTCATTAAGAATCGTTTAATTGTCAAGATAAAATTGCTATTAAATATCTATGCTTCTTGAGAGATAAAGTTAAGAGTTTATTTTTTTTAACTGAGGCTCATATACTGCAGAAATCCAATAATTATGACTTTATCATATGAAGCATCTAGAATCAAGTCCATAATCATTGGTAGAATAAAAATAACCAGTTAAAACCAAATATAATTCAATTTAAAATATGTATTTTTCTAAAATTACTTGTAATCTGCTTAGCTTTAAACTTAACCCACACAGTTTGCAAATCACAAAAGCATTATGCTCTAAACTTTCTGTTATATGAATCAAAAAGGAAGAGCTGGACTGCTTGGGAGTGCCAGATGTCTGATGGACTGACTTAAAAAAATCAGCACTTATTGGACATTTGTGAGTAATGAATGAGCTAATGTCTATAAAAAACAAAATTACCAAGCTGTAATGAATCTAACTAGCACAACTAAGAAACTTCTTAGATTTACATTGATTAAATTATGAGGAATATATACAGGAAGAAATTATTAACTGTCAAAACCAGCTAATCTTATTGCTTAATGGCCAACTTTCATGGCTGATACCAACATGTTGTCAAGTTACTCTGAAAGGTTATCTTATTCGGCAAGAATCTAATTTAGGAAGAATTTTTCAAATGGAAAAGTTGAAGAGACTTCCAATAGAAATCAGGATGCAGAACAATAAATATTCAAATGCAGGTTGCATTATTAATATTTCTGTAATTAACAATATCTATAATCATGGCAATGTATATGTACTACTGGCCCAAACTGGTGTTTATTTAAACATGACATTATTTTTAGCTGTTGCAGGACATTTTGTAAACAGGTTAGAATCTTTAAATATAAAGTGGGATATAAAGCAGGACTTTTTTGAGTGATAACCAAACCGAGTCAAATAAAGCTCCTAGCTTGATTGCTCTACAGTACACATTTTTTTAAAGTTACATGGAACAAATATGAAAGTCCTGTTACATATTTTCAACATATCCAGATAAAAGGATTTGCTCATTTATACATGAATCCGCTCAATAATAATTTCCAAATAAAATATGATGCCTTAATGAACAGGCAAAACAAAGATATGACCACATATTTTACTAGTAGGGGTTATGCAGCAAATACTGTTGATAAAATATGTGTTAAAGTAGTATATCAACATAAAGCTAGAAATATATGCACAAACCCTGCCTCTAATGCTATTAAGCTCAGATGCATACTTACATATAATAAAAATATCACTCAAGTGAAACGTATTAATAATTATGGCACATATAACAAGATATACCTGAGTTCTACTATTACAAATAAGCCTTTTGCAGTTATAAGAAATGTTCAAATTTCAAACAGATATTATGCTAAAATGAACAGCTGAAAAACTTGTATGCCCTTTAAGACTGTCAAAAAGGGACTTTTAGATGTGGTAGTTGTGTTTAGTGCAGGAATGTTTATACAAGTGGCTCCTTTGTTCACCCTGTTAAGGGCCGTGATTTTGAGTTGCGTGCGTCTGGCAAATGCAACAATAGAAACCTTGTATATCTAGCCTTATGTGAGAAATATGATGCATACTACATCAGTAAAACTAACTAGAAACTTAAAGAATGAATAAGAAGTCATATTTCTGAGTGTGATAGCTTCTCACTAATGTTCTTTAAAAGCTGCATATGGATAAAGGCCACGCTCAGATGTTTAAATTCTGTACATGACACATCTTGTATGAATCTATATGTGGTGGGAACATCACACACAAAACTGAACTAGATACATTTTACTAGATTTTATGCTTAAAGGCATATATTCCACCTGGATTAAATGGCTTCATCTCTTTGAAACTGTTACTGAGGGAAGCTCATCTAAACGTTTAAACATTGTCTCCCTGATAATTTTTAATGTTTAGTAAGTTTTCATTATAATTTAAGAAAGTTCTCTTTTTAAATATTTCACACTGTTTTATACATACATTTTCATAACATAGGTTTATGTGCATGTGTGTGTGTGTGTGTGTGTGTGTGTGTGTGTATGTATATATATATATATATATATATATATATATATATATATATATATATTCATATATTTGAATATGTGGATTTTAAATGTCAAGACATCGTTTTCAATGTCAAAGGCTTTTGAAAATGTCATGTGGTTTTACATCAATCACCTGACCATTATTTTACTCATGTGACCAACGTTCTAGTATTTAAAATGAAGGTTTGGATTGTGATTCTAGATTTGTCTGAGGAAGCCATTTAGTGGTAAAAGTTTTAACTTGCAACAATAAATATGGATTTGGAATGAACTTGTGCATATTTTACAGTGGTTCTGTTTTACTTAACATACAAGGGAGTAGTCAGTCAGCTGCATATGGATAAAGGCAACGCTAAGATGTTTAAATTCTGTACATGACACATCTTGTATGAATCTATATGTGGTGGGAACATCACACACAAAACTGAACTAGATAAATTTTACTAGATTTTATGCTTAAAGGCATATATTCCACCTGGATTAAATGGCTTCATCTCTTTGAAACTGTTACTGAGGGAAGTTCATCTAAACGTTTAAACATTGTCTCCCTGATAATTTTTAATGTTTAGTAAGTTCTCATTATAATTTAAGAAAGTTCTCTTTTTAAATATTTCACACTGTTTTATACATACATTTTCATAACATAGGTTTATGTGCATGTGTGTGTGTGTGTGTGTGTGTGTGTGTGTGTGTGTGTGTGTGTGTGTGTGTGTGTGTGTGTATATATATATATATATATATATATATATATATATATATATATATATATATATATATATATATATATATATATTCATATATTTGACTATGTGGCTTTTAAATGTCAAGACATCGTTTTCAATGTCAAAGGCTTTTGAAAATGTCATGTGGTTTTACATCAATCACCTGACCATTATTTTACTCATGTGACTAACGTTCTAGTATTTAAAATGAAGGTTTGGATTGTGATTCTAGATTTGTCTGAGGAAGCCATTTAGTGGTAAAAGTTTTAACTTGCAACAATAAATATGGATTTGGATTGAACTTGTGCATATTTTACAGTGGTTCTGTTTTACTTAACATACAAGGGAGTAGTCAGTACTGTGGCCACATGCTGGTGGATGTTCCACTTACCATCTACTGCAAGATACAGGTCACATACCTATTGGTTTGGTTATAGGTTGTGATGTCTACATTATACTTGAGTTGTGTGTTTGTTTCCTGATGTAATAAATTCCCCCATGTTTTCTTGTCATTGCAGGTGCTGTCATGGCTGTGGTAGCAGTCTCAGGTATGTGTTGAAAGTGTCTGTATTATACTGATATCACAGTTAGAGTCAATGATTTCTCACTATCTGTAGTCCTTCAGACAGCTGTTTGGATTCGGGATGTGTATGTCATCTTTGATGTCTGTCACTTAGATAATGGAAAGGAAAGGGCCTAGTAGACAGCCCTAATGTATGGACTTGATCACTGGACCTGAGTTATAGGTCACTTCTCACATGTCAACATATTAAGATGCCACATATGTGATACAGCGGTCCACCTGCTTGGTGATATAGGTGTATATGGCCAGATCTGACATTTTTGTGTGAATACATCAGTGTGGATTAGTGTCAAATGCCTTGGGCTTGAGAAGTTCAAAAAGATGATAGTGTTGTCATCATGCATGCCCTCGATGACCTCATTGAGGACAGCTAACAGATGAAACAGACATAATGTATCATTAACAACTTACACAGGTATGTTTCACACAGCTGGGATATCAATAGTGTACATTTAGAAAAGGTCCATGATGACATGTTGGTCTACCTCACAGATGAGAAAAGTCAGTATGTGTTTACACATGCATGCATCGGGTGCTGTCCCCCCCCCCAAACTCAGATGAATGCATGTTGATGTACACCCATCTACAGGAACATAGTCTGTGTGGAGGGTGTGTTGACGTGTGTATTCAACCATGTTGGGAATACATATGTGATGAGTCATGTGACAGGTGATCTGTGACGTTGTCACAGCCCATTGATTCTGTGTGATAGGCCTGGATGAAGGTAAGAGAGTGCATTCTGGCTAGCTTCATCTGGCCTAAGGTTTGAACACAGTGCAGGTATCATTGAGAAACTCTCCCAGCTGTGGATTAAAGCTTATGTCACTAGATGGATAACCAGTTGGCTCATTGACAGAACACATCCAGTGAAAGCTGGTGAATCAACCTGTACCAGTAGAGTTGTCCCCACTGGTGTACTGCAGAGATCTGTGCTCAGCCGTTTACCATTTGGAATCTATTTCTTGACAGTTCAGGCTACAGTATATTTAAAGCCTTTGGCTTACCATGTTTGCAAACTGGGTGCAATCACTGTGTACAGCTATGATGATAACATACTATGGGGGGGGGGGCTAACTCAGACAAATGATTGGTGACAAAGCCACACAGTGCACAGATAAATGTCAAAATGTGTCTTTATTTTGGCCTTCTGCAAAGTGGAATTTCCTGCTAATTACAACATTGACAACAGGCCTGCTATGCTAAAACCCAGTGATGCAAGCACAGGAAATACACGTATATAGCAGTCTGAACTTCGATCGCCAATTGTCCGCACTGGTATTGAAAGCCTATAATGTGCACACCACAAGTCTTGCCATCATATTCTGATCTCATCAGAACATGAAAATAAAGTATAATGCTCTCTTTTGCATATACCTCACCAGACACATGCAGCTGGAGAGAACACAGTTACTCACCAAAAAAACACAGTTCCTACAAACCATGCCATGATGTATATGGATAGACTGAAATCCATGTCACTGTAATCTATATTGTATAGGATGAGATGACTTCTGCCTGTCATCCAGGCCAGTCTTTGACCATGGCCTAGTGAGAATAGTACACATCCACAAATCAGATGTACCTGATGACATAGGTAGGGTCTGGTGAGGAGAATATGGCAACAGCAGTGTTCCACATGCTGGTGTAAAATGATCTCTGTAATGTCAAGCAAGTGTACACACACCCACTCCACTTGACTAAAGTGAGATTAGAACCCTACTTATCTTAATACAAAGACTACTTAACTCTGTATTTAAGGCAAGTGCCACATCTCAAATCAGACTTCAGGTGTCTCAGACAACACTTTATAGCTGATGACATCACCTGTGTCTGGTGAAGAGAATATGGAAATAACAGTGTCTAACTTGCTGGTGTAAAAGACTCTGTCTAATGTTAAGCAAGTGCACACACACACACACACACACACACACACACACACACACACACACACACACACACACACACACACACACACACACACACACACACACACACCAGTTAAGCATTCTCATTCTAAAGAAATTGATGTTGCTCAGTAGGATGTTCTAGAGCATCACAATGATTCTGGTAGACCCTACTTCTCAAGTATGGAAGACACAGCTGTAAATGTACAATGTAGCTGGAATGGATTGAGAATGACTACCAGATATTCTAATGAAGTGCATTTGATATGTGATGTTATTAAAAAGAATTGGCATATTCATACTACTGATGAAAAGTACAAGCAGTTACTTGAAGTACCTAGGTTTTGTTTCAAAAATAATTGTTCGTTAAAGAAAATGTTGTGCTATAAACCCTTTAAGAAAGACATCTCTGATAACAAGGGTACTTTTTCTTATAGGTCATGCGATATGTAAACCAAAAAGGAGCAAAACTGAGAAAATTCAAAGCGAACTGGACAACCAGGAAAAAGTAACATTTTATTTGAGTGCTTTTGTCAAATTTTAACTATGACTTCTTCAGAATAAAATCAAATTACACTCAGAGTCTTATGTAACCAATGCAATAAATCAATAAAAAAAAAAACACTTGTAGAATGCACATCCACTTTTAAAGGTACAGGCTCCCTTAATGCATTTTACTAGCAAGTCATGTACATTTTTACCATAGATGATATATCTCTTTATATATATTTTCAAAACCAAGAACAAATAAAATCAATAACATTCTTGTCATGGTTGTAAGAGACATTAAATATTTAAATGCAGGAGTCTGCTTTTAATTAAAAAAAAACTGCTAGGTGAGACCATATCATTAAGCCCTTGGCTAGTGGTGGCATTGACCCTCAATTGCCATAATAGTTCTTTATACTCCAGCATATGGTCAATAGGGCCACCCCTTTTGTCTATGATGATCTGTTCAAGAACTATAAACTTGAAATAGTGACCTGGGTGAAGTTTAATATGTTTGGCTAATGCATTTATGATGTTGCATTTGTCTATATCTTAAACATGTTGGTAAATCCGAGTTCTAAAAGCATTTTTGGTTTTTCTGATATAGAAGCACGAACAAGTCTGACAAATGCTGGCATAAATGACTATTTACTGCCACAATTGTGTTTCTGAAATAATCTAACCCATCCATAACCTTTGAGTTAAACCCTGTCTTTCTCTAGTATGTGCTTACACTGCGTGCACTGCCCACATTTTGTCATTTTTCCCAGTCTACCGATGGTACTACTAGATGGATTTCTTTCAAGAATATTCTTGATGCTGGTGTCCTTTCTTAAACCACTACAGGGGCTTCACCAACCTTCTGACCTATGCTTTCATCACTGTTAAGGATGAACCAGTTTCTGAAAACAGTATCCCGAACCAGTGGGAACTGTGGAGTATATGTGAGGATGAGCCCATTGTGAAAACGACCAGTAGGGCTGTTACTGTTCTCCAATGGTGCACACAATCTGGTAATATCAATTCCTAATAAGGGATAGAAATGTCCCTCTCATCTCTTTTTAGTAACTTCTTCCAACAAAGGTGCAACAAATTATTTCGGATATACTCTTCTTAAAAGCATACTCAATAAAACATCCCTTTCCTTCTGGAAATCTTCCATCCTACTAACCATGCGGGCTAGTCTCACCCCCTGGCCTTTAACTAAGGATCTTTTTTGATGCACAGGGTGCCCACTCTCAAAGTGGAGAAGGGAGTTTGAGTATGTAGGTTTGCGATAGATGGTAGAAAAGAATACACTATTGATGTAGTCTTTGCTGAATCTGATATCTAAATAACTAATGGAGTCAGAATTCGTTTCCATAGAGAATTTGAGGAATGTAGTGCTCGAACTGAGGAACAGTAAGAATTCTTGCAACTGGTCACGGTCTCCATCCCAAAAAATGAGGATGTCATCCAGGTAACGACCGTAAAACTTACAATGGGACACAATTCCCACTGAGTCAGAACAATGTTGGCAAAAACTGGTGCACACGCTGCCCCCATAGCTACCCCTGTGGTTTGCTTGAATAAATGACCTTCGAAAGTCAAAATACTGTTCTCCAACACAAGTTTCATTAATGTCCTTAATGTAAGTATTTTGGTGTGTGAAAACTTGGTCTGTTGATATAAGAAGTCATAAAACATTTCCATGCCTTCTTTGTGGGGAATGACACTAAATAAGTCCTTGACATCAATTGTAGTGAAAATAATGTCATCACTGAAGTATTCCTGTTTGATTTTTTTCAAACAGTCCCATGAGTCTCTGATGATATGGGAAAAAGATCCCAGACAGTTCTTTAACTGGAAGTCTATGTACTTGGCTATAGTTAAAGTCTTGGACCCTTTTGCGTCCACAATAGGTCTTAAAGGTGGATGCAAGATGTTCTTGTGAATCTTAGATATCCCAAATATTGTTGGGATCCTGGGGTTGTTTCATGTACAATAGTTAAATTCTACCTCTGATATTTGATCATTCAAAAGTAAATCCAGAAGAACAACATCCATATGTCTGTATGCGATGTTAAGTTCGTTACAGGAAATTTGCTGGTACCCTTCCCCAAATAAATATCCTAACTTGTTTCCTATGTACCTGTCCTGGTCCATGACCACAAGACCGCCTCCCTTGTCTGGTTTCATGACTCAAATGGCTTTGTTATTAGATATATTTCAAGTAGTATGGTTTCCTCTTTAGTTAAATTGTGTAATGGATTTGAATTCCGATTTTTAGAAAGTTGTCTAATGTCATTCATACAAATCTTTTGGTACAATTGTATAGTGGGATGTAAAGGAGGGTTGCTTACACTAGGCTTTTTACAAGAGGTAATGGTAGTGTTTCTGTTTGCTTCTCCAGTGGCACTAAAATTCAATTTTCTGGTGAAAATCATAATGTCAAGCAAGGTTTTCTCTATGTTAAAATGTTTGGAGGGTACAAAGTTAAGACCTCTTTCAAAGAGGTCTGCCCATTCCTTGGTAACTGTGACACTACTTAGGTTGTAAATTTTGAAATCATTTTGGTCATTGACAATAATAACTGCCTCTTCATTGTCAGGCAACATATTGTAGTCTATTGCCAGTTCCCTCATCTCCCCCTCCCCCGTCCTTGGTTGTACTGTTGTGGGTTGTGTATTTCCCCCTGATATCCTGTATTCTGAGGCCTCCACTACTGGTGATTCTGTTCTCTAATTCTCTCTGACCTCCGTAAGGGTTGTCCTAAAGGGATGGGACCTGGGGTGGTGTCACTTTGATATTCATTTTCATCATTAATTTCCTCACCATTAACTTCATTAATGTTATTAAAGTTGTTGTCTCCAGTATTGTTATGTACTTTAACAAATGGGTAAGCTTTACCTCCTTTATAGTCCTGGGCATCCCTTGTTAACTTTCTAGACTTTTTTCTTTTATCTTATCTAAAATGTTGTCAATGTTAACAAAAACATTGTTGTATTCATTCAGTTTAACACAAAAATTAACATAATTTTTCATAGTGGCATCAAGTTTGCTAACAGTGTCTTGCAATGCTACAAACTTTTTATCATTGTCTCTAACCAACAGTTCCAACAGTTCACAACCCTGACGGTTAAACAGAGTTATTAAGTCTTTATGTAGTTCACTGTTATTAGTTAAACCATTAGGAAAATGCCAGTACCTCAGACCTTTTGGCACCTGTTAACATCTGAGGCATTCCCTGAGGTACTGGTTCTCAATTTGCAGTTTTTAAGTCTTAAACATTCTTTTTCCAAAGTTTTAAGTTTAAGATCAAAAGTACCTTGTATGATGGATTGTTTAGTGTTGTTGGAAAAACCGATGCTGTCCTTATTAATCCAGTCAGTTAGACTCAAAGCATTTGTTGTGTTACACTATACAGATCCATTATTTTGTGTATGCACGCTTCTGTGTGCTGCCTCTGAACAAAGGGAAGTGCCTGGTGGTGTAACAGAGTTAGTTCCTCTACTACTAGTTTGTGTTTGTTGAATAGGACTGCCTTGCTCTGGTGCAATGCTGAAAAGGGAGTCCTGTGAAGTAAAAGCAGGTTTTGTTTTGGTTTGACTGAAATCATTCACAAAGTTGTCAGTTTTATGACTCAATCCTAAGATTTGGGTATTGAATGCACCTATAAGCTCAGTTAGTTTATGGATAGCCAAAGTCAGGTCTTCATGTATCTCCCTGGAGCCCCGTCCACTCTGCAAACTGGAGTCCATTGTAAACCAAAAAGGAGCAAAACTGAGAAAATTCAAAGTGAACTGGACAACCAGGAAAAAGTAAAATTATATTTGAGTGCTTTCGTCAGTTTTTAACTATGACTTCTTCAGAATAAAATCAAGTTACACTCAGAGTCTTATGTAACCAGTGCAATAAATCAATTAAAAAAACACTTGTAGAATGTACATCCACTTTTAAAGGTACAGGCTCCCTTAATGCATTCATGCAATATGTGTAAATTTATTAGTGATAAAAAAAATTTCTCCATCCCATCATGAAGCATTGTTATAGGCTTAACTTTTATGCTGATTGTAAAACCAGTCATTTGATCAATTTAGTGAGTTGCAAGCTGCCTAACTCACTAAATAGATCAAATGACTGTTTTTTACAAGCTGATCTATTTAGTGAGTTGCAAGCTGTTGGGGCGGCCATGGTGGTACAGTGGTTAGTGTTGTTGCCTCACAGCAAAAGTTTCTTTGGTTTGATCCTCGGATGGGATGTCTTCTGTGTGGAGTCTGCATGTCCTGTGGTCACGTGGGTTTCCTCTGGGTGCTCTGGTTTCCACCCAAAGACATGCTGTAGGTGAATTGGACACTCTAAATTGGCATGAGTGCGTGAGTGTGTGTGCCTTCTGTCGAAGGTTTGGCACCGGGCTGGCAACTCGACACTGTACAACTCCACTGCCAATCATGAGCGGACAGATGATCCGCTGTGGCGACCCCTAAACAGGAAAAGCCGAAAGAAGAAGTGAGTTGCAAGCTATGTGAGTGTTTCTATTTTGGGAAGAAGAATCGGATGTTAAAAGACCGTATTCATGAACATTGCTATGTTATAAAAAGAGGTGATAATAAGAATGCCCTTTCAAAGCATGTTATAGCATTTGGCAATGAACACTCCTTTGAATGTTTAGTTTTACAACTATTAAAGGCAATATTAGAGGTGGGGATATGGTGACTAAAACTGAGTTCTTAGAACTTAATTGGATCTTAACTTTACAAGCAGATATAGGTATGGGTTTGAATGAATCTGTACCTTTAAAGCCAGTATTCAGATCACATGCCTTAAATCATTAAGTTTGAAACTTTGTATTTAAGATATCTTGTAACAGTTACTGTTCGATCTCAAGAAGTGTCCAGTTGTGTGGCATGAAAGTGTTTATCCATTTTATTTGTTTTACTCATTTTTAACGTGTTTCTGATTAAAATGTTTGTGTTAAAGCATTTTGCCCTCTACTCTGTTGGCTGGTTGTTTTTAATCTATTTTCATTCCTCCAAAGAGTCTACAGGTGACAACACAAAAAAGCACTTCCTAGCCCCATGTGGGAAACATTGGACAACCATGAGGGAAAAAAAAACAGACAGGAATAATAAAACAGGTCACACTACTGTTATTTTCACTTTACAGTAAATTCACGTTTGCTGCGACTTGTCTCTGGGAAGATTGCAATTCATGAGATAGCATTCATGAAGTGGTACGTACACCTTGACCCTTTAAGTAAGTACAATTATTTGTATCACTTACCGTGACCCTATTGAACGTCTTGTTCTCTGTTGTATATTCTGAACTAGAGCATTACATATATTTATATCTGCTTTCACTGACCTTATTGTCTTAAAGAGACAGCATTGTAGTATCTCCCCAATGAAGCAACTCTAAAATAACATATTAGGCAATTAGAATGTTTATTTATTTGTTTATTTATTTATGCATATTTATTTATTTTTTATTTACAATTTGATATATAGGCTGTCCAATACAGCTGTGCTCCACTTTCAGTGGAGTCAGAGGGAGGAAAAACTCTATTACCAAATAAGTAAATGCAGTGTAATAAGAAAATATAATTATGAAAAGTAGAAAATCTTCCAATCTGACTTTCTTACTGTTAATATACAGCTACAATAAGTTTTGCATTCTGTACATCTGTATATTGATCTCAGTACCTTGTCAAACCTGAATAAGCCTTTGTATCTTTCAATGACTGCCTGTTGGGACGGGACATGACTGGTAAGCATCCATGGATAATTTATCCTATTCTGTTAGGAAATATTAATGAATAAATAAATAAATATAATAAAATTAAGCACTAAAAACAGGCAAAAGAAGAAATACTAAGTTTTAAAACAGCAAATAATTAAATTATAACAGTAGGCACAAAATTTTAATTGATCGCATCTAAAGTATTAATTCACTCATGCATGGTGCACGTTTAAGGGGACTCACTCCCTTCAACTCTTAATTAATATGACAAACCCTCTACTCCCTCAAACTTAGGGTAGGTTAAGCATTTTGATAAACTTTTGATAATCTTCATACGCATCAGAAAATTCATGCTAATGCACAACCTATTATACTATCAATTGTCTAAGTTTGTAAGAGCAATAGTTAAAGCTTGTCCCTATATTGGTGCCTTTGCCCCCCATTATTTATGGCACGGTCCAAATGTCTTACTCTAACAGGTTGAGAACTATGCATGTGCATGTAAGTTTGCAGCCTGCAGCAGGTTGATTGCAGGGCAATTTCTCTTCCTAGACTGATATATATATATATATTAGTATTATTCCTAATTAATATTGTATGTGTAATTGTATACTGTTCTCCAATCCCCCCCAAGTTTGCACAATGCACCTCTCATTTGTGTGATGGACCACTCATGTATCAGACATGACCTGGACACCCAAAAATGGAAACTAGATGCATCCAATTAATATTGCTGGCATCGTTCAAACCTGGTAAGTGAGGCTATGCTACGTGCAGTTAACAATGCATACTAATATAGGATACTTCATGTAACTAATCCTGTGATGACTGGTAGCAAGTGTGACAATGAAATACAGATGGTCCTGGGTTCTGGTACAGGGTATGCACATTTTTGTTATATTGTTGTGGCATTACAGCTTATGTAAATAAAGGGCTACATAGACAAGTGTTGCCTCAACATTCTTGTGGCAAGACCTGTAAGTTTAGGACTTCTGTAGACATGGGCCTGGGTTCAAATTCTGTGTATTCCATATATACACTATTTTATTTTATACTTGTTCCATTGAGAATTATATTTACTTCCACTTATAATACCTGACATAGTTTTGCTGATATGATAAAATGTTGATAAATGTGTAGTTCAGCTCTCTCAAATGAATAACAGAGTTGCTCAAGTGGTTGGGTAAGAAATAAGCATGGAATTGGATTGTTTGAGATTGCCCTTTCTCAGCTGTTTAATTCATTTGAAAAAGCTGCACTTTGCTTACCATCTCGCTAACTAGTGCACTTTGTTTCCCATGTTTGTGAGATGGTAAACAGAGTACAGCTTTTTCATATGTTTCAAAATGCAAACAGTGCACACTCTCTGTTCAATTGGTGGGAAAATATGCTGTCTCAAGTGGAAATGGTGGGAAATGCACATTTGACATTGAGCTTGATCTTGTGCAGCCATGTCTGGTGTCATAGGAGAGGGTGTTCACTTTTGGGAGCAACAGTGGGGTGTGCAGGAGTCTAAGATCTTTACTGGGCTCCAGGTTAAGGATCATGGGCCATGGCTACTGCAGAGGAACTATACAGGCTCACAATATAAATCTGAAGCCTGGCCTGGTTTGGCAAGGCTGTTTCCAGTGTGACTGGTATCCCATGCACTGAGGAACAATGTCATCACCATAATGTTGGCCTCTGAGGAAACAGGATACCCTTGATCATTGTATCAGGGACTGTCAGGCAGGGAGCACCGCACAGATGTGTAAGTATTCATTGCAATTAGAAATATTAAAGCTGAATATGGTAACAACTGGTATTCACAATGCTTGTTTTTTTCTGTTTCCACATCTGTAGAAGAGAGGGACTCGAATGTGAGATCCCACACCAGGCAATTGGCCAGGATGACAGAAGCATGTGGTATGTAAGCATAATCATATAAAGTACTGTTATTGCAGTCTTAACAGTTAAAGATGGATTAGCTGTTTATATCATACAGCTGAATAAAATTGTGAATGCATATCTGAACTGTAAAAGCAAGTATGCGTGCATTACTCTGTTGCATAGCTCTCAACTGCCCATATTTTTGCTGAATATCCAGATTTATGACTCACTGTTTTGGTCTATTCATTGTAAGATTTATGGTTGTCTGGCAATTAATTGATATTGAAGTCACTAAATAATGAGTCACAAAATGTATGTTAACATGAATCCTATGCAATTTTCCATGTGTGTAAGAGCAATACTTAAAATAAGTTCCAATTTACGGGTCATTGTTCCACCATTATTTTATAATCTGTCCAGATATCCTGTTCTTAAAGGTTGAGACATATGGTTTGTAACACAAAGCAACAGCTGCACATTCTCAGATAACAGTCAGCATTAATCTATAAAGTGTAAAAGGATAGAGTGCATGCATTATCCTGTATTCCAAAGGAAAAGTAGAGTATTACAGTAGTCACTGGTTGTGGGTTCAAATACCAGACTCCCCCAATATAAAACTCAGTTGTTTACAATACTGTTTTAGGTTTACATCAATAAAAATGTAGTACTATTACATATTCATTAAGTGCAGACCTCTATACCTGTGACTTGAATGGCCTGGTGTCCAGTGTAATCAGTGTACGTGGAACATGCATATGTCCAATATATGCATACATAAATGATTGAAGGATGCAACATGATCCGTACTACAGTTTGCATGTGTACAGAACAGGGTAGTATTCCAAGTAATATATTTTTTAGCAGTTGGTAGTGCTGAATGTAAAATGTAACAGAACAGAGTAAATTAATTGTAGAAGGCTTTGTATATCATCTGTGAAGTTTCTAAAGTTCTCCTTTTTGTCTCTTACCCCACTCTTACTCTTCATTTGTTTTTTATGTCTTTCTTCTTTTTTATTATTATTATAACTTTTATTAGTATTATTATTATTATACAATTATTTATATAATTGCTGTTATTATTTTTTGTATTTCTTATATTTTGTTTATTATGTATAATTTTATATTGTTTTGCGGCTAAATATGTTTTCATTTGTTATTTATCATTGTGATTGTAATCATAGTATTTAATATTTTTATAACTGATTCTATTATTGTTTATTTTTTAATTTTATTTTAATTTTTTGGCTATGTTTTTTTTAATTATTGTTTTTTAATTTTATTCATGTTATTACTACAACACAGCAGGGTAGGCCATTTCCTTTTGATCTGCCTACACTCGCTCCACTGGTTGAAGTACCAAAGCTAAGCACTTCTTGGCTGCAGCCTGCCAGCATCTCCCCTGCTGCCCCTGTTCTACCTGGACCCTCAGGTACTGCTGCTCCATTAAATAGGCCCATGGTACCCTCTGGGAGCAGAGGCAGGGGGGGTGCATTCATCACCTGAATGAAGTTACCAGGTGTGGTGCATAGGCTTGTGCACCAGACCCATGGGCACATGCCTATGCTGGCTGGAGAGCCTCCTTTCCATCCTGGTATGGCAAACCAGCCATAGGAACAGATGTCTGACACTGTAGCCAGCAGTGCAGTAAAGGACAGTGATGACAGTCCAATGGGTGAGGACTTGAGTCACACTCTTACCATGTGTGATGTCCCTGGGATCTCAATCTCTCCAGACCCACCCCAGCCATGGTGCCCTCCCATACTTGCGTCCTTCACCAACCTTGTCTCTTGTCTTGCATGTCTTGTCTGTCAGCAAATGCTTCCTCACCTTCCCTCATTGCCTGCCATAGACATGCCTATATCCCTTTCTCAACATTCCAGTCCCTCCTTTCTCTCCATTAAAAAAATCAAAACAAAGAGAATCTGTCTCAAATAATAATACCATCCCATATATAGCTCTCCATTTCATGCATGTGCCTACTTGGTACACTTAATTTGGTCCAAATGGCTTCACAATGCAATTATATTGCTGTCACTCCTCTCTCTGGAGGTGGCAGTCCAAATTCAGCTAAAATCTGTACATGTATTCACGTGTTGCTATAAGAGGAAATGGATAGCTATGGTTCTTGCCTGCATCCTTCCTGCACATTCCTGCTTTCCTTTCAGTTTGTTTTTCCCCCTGCTTGCTCCCCATTTCACCACTTTCCTATCTTCCCCATTCTATTCTTTAGAGAATCATTGTGCAATCGATAAGCAATGGTAAGCAGCAGTAGTATCAGTGAATGTATGTAAAACTATAATACACACTTGGAAAAATTATGCTGATACCCCTTTTCAAACCCAGTACCATCTACCTTCATCAGCAATGCATTAGCCCATCAAGCCACACAGCCAATTAATTAGCAGATGTATTGTATATAATCAATACTAATTATCACATAGGCACAATAATGCATGTTTGTGAGATGCAGTTAGCAATGCTAATGAAATATTAATGTAGTAATAGGAACATACCTGTCAACTTGTTAGAGCAATAAATCTGGAAAAAGCCATACACAATGGGGGACAAGGGCATGTACATAAAGAGACAAGTTTTAAATATTGCTCTTACAAACTTAGAAAGATGATAGAATTACAGGCATTGCATTATTAGTATTTGTATTATTTATACTTATATTTATTATTATTATTATTATTATTATTATTATTATTATTATTATTATTAATGTATAATCAGTATTTATGGAGAAACACACCAATCATACAAGGAAAAACTGTGGCCTTTATGCAACATTCTGCACACTTGAGGAAAATGAAAAGGAATGAGAATATTATTGAAATGTATTACCTACACCTGCATTCAAAAACATTTGCATGTGGGCCAGTAAAGAGAAGTAACACTACTTGAAGTAAATTACTTCCTGCAGCCAAAGGTTTACTTAAGTAGCAGGTGTATGCAGCAGCAGTTTAGTGTACAGTTATCTATACAATGTGTAAAATACACTGGCTACTCAGCTGACTCTGTAGTTCCATTTTTTACATGCACTGTTGGTATACCCTTTTGGATCAGATGGTACTGCTTTCAAATACAGGTGTAGCTATCATTTTTAAAGACTTTTATGTGCACATCAAGATTATACACTGTGATATTTATGAATCTCTGTCATCATTTGTTCATGCTCTGAATGGACTACCAATGACATGTTTAGTACTACATGGTACTGGTATCCAATAAAAGTTTATATAAACAATTGTCCTTCTTTTTACTATTGCTAAGCAATGCTGCACATCTCTCACCATCAAGCCAAGATTCTTTAAAGAAAAAAATGGGGAACAAGAAAGTGGTGAAAGGAGGGAGGAAGCAGGGAGGAGTGGACAAAGTGAAAGGAAGGCAGGAACGTGCAGGAAGGGTTTAGGTAAGAACCATAGCTATCAATTTCTTCAACAGGGAAAACTGAGCACATATACAGATTCTTAACTGAATTTGCGCTGTCACCTCCAGAGAGAGGGGTAACAACAACATTATTGTGTTGTGAGGCCAGTTGGACCAAATTAAGTGTGTCAGCTAGACATGTGTGAAATGGAGAGCTATGTATGGGACAATATATTTTTTTGAGACATGTGCTTTTTTTTTTTTTATAGGAGAGAGTGGAATGTTGGGGAACAAACATAGGCATGTCTTGGGCAGGCAAGCTGGAAAGGTGAGGAAATGTTTGCTGATAGACAAGACATACCAGACAAGAGAAGGGGTTGGTGAAGGACACAAATGGGGGTGAACACCATGGTTGGGGTGAGGGTGGGAGTATTGCTAATTTATGGTTGTCATGTTTGGTGACAGTGAGAATCAAATCCTCACCCACTGGATTGTCATCACTGTCACCTCACTGCAATGATGGCTACAGTGTCTGATGTCTGTGTATCCTTGTGTTATTCAGGAAGATAATGGAGAGCAGTGTCTCCACTTGGCATAGGAGTGCACCAATTGTGTAGTGCACAATCCCACACACCAGACCGGGCAGTTCAGCTCAGGTGACAAAAATCACACCCTCTGCTCTGGTTCCAAAGAGAGCCACAAACTTATCTTCTGGAGTAGAACTACCTGATGGTCCAGGTAGGGCAAGGGCAGCAGGGAGAGTGCCACCAGATGCAGCCCAGAAGTGCTGAGCCTTGGTGTTACAGCCGGTGGAGTGAGTGTAGGCAGATCATGAGCAACCTGCCTACCCTGCTGTGTTGTAATAATAATGTAAATACAATTAAAAATTGATAATTGAATGAAAAGGTCTATATTACAATGACAAAACCTCACTTACGCGAATCCCAAAAGGCTGACACATAAACAGCAAACTGCATGAACACCAAATGCCCTTAAGCATGAAATTCAAAGTACCGAATTGCCATAGTTATCCACACCATGTTTAGTGAAGTAAAGCGTCAGTAGGAGATTCCCTTATCCGGTATAGCTCCCTAATGTAAATGTGCAATAGTTACTGACCTTAGGGTTAGGGTGCGGGTTACCAATGGTTACTGACCTTAAGGTTAGGGTGGGGGTTAAGGTAAGTGCATATGTAGTAATACATTCATATTTATTTTGTTTGGGTAGGCAGTACGTAGTGGGTGGTGGAGTTGGCCAACTATGGCAATTCGATATTTTGAATTTCATGCTTAAGGATGCACTGTGTTCTTGCAGTTCACTGTGTATGTATCGCCATTTTGGGATTCACATAAGTGAAGTTTTGGCATTCAAATATTGACCCGGAATGAAATATAACCAAAGAAAATGGAAATAATAAAATTAAATAAATTAAACAATAATAGGATAAATTATGATACAAGTAATAAACCATGTAACTGGAAACAAAATGATAAATAATAAGACATGAAAATGTATTTAACAACAAGGCAATATAAAATTATACATAATAAAACATAAGTGATAAAAATTATGATAATGAAATATAATAGTATATAAATAATATAATAAAAAATCCATTTAAAAAATGAACATAAGGGGTGGGGTGAGAGAAAAAAAAGGATAGCATTAGTAACTTCACAAAGCTTTCTACAATTAATGTACTCTGTTCTGTTACATTTTCATGGTAATACTATGAATTGCTAAGACATTTCTTTTTTAGTTTAAATACTACCTTGTTCCTAACACTTACACACTATAGTACAGATCATATTGCATCCATCAACCATGTATTGGTGCATATATTGCAGGTATGCATGTTCCATGTAGACTGATTACACTTGAAATCAGGTCATTCAAGCCACAGGTATAGAGGTCTGAACTTAAAATGCTATCATGATGAATACATAACAGTAACTTTTTATTGATCAATAACTAAAACAGTATTGTAAACAATTGAGTTTTACATTTGCAGAGTGTGTTATTTGAACCCACAAACAGCGACTACTGTAATTCTGCACTTTTCCTTGGAAATACACCATAATGCAAGCACTTTTCTTTACACTTTATATATTCATGTTGACTGTTATTTGAGAATGTGCAACTGTTGCTTGGTGTTACAGACCATACCTCTCAAACTTTTAAAGCAGGACATCTGAACAGATTGTGAAATAATGGTGTTACAATGATCCATAAATAGGAACATATCTTAAATATTGCTCTAACACACATGGAAAGTTGCATAGGTCTGTGTTAGCATATATTTCAACAGTTTTGCATGTCCCAATTATAATTATTATCATCAGCAGGGTATTGCTGTCCCTGGTTTCTAGGTTTTACGTTACATCTCAATATTGATTTCAACTTAAACAGTATTGTATAGCTGGGAAGTCTGGTGTTTGACCCGACAACCCCTGTCTACTCTGCAATAGTGGACTGTTGTTTTATTGTACATATCAATGCATGCATACTATTCATTTACAACTGACACATGCATACTCAGTGTGATAAAAGTATTTAACACACTAAGCTGTATTTACTGTTAATGAGAAAATAACAATACTGTTTGGATGCATACAGACCACTTGCATCTCTCATCCATGCCAATTTTGCTTCATAAGTTTGCAGATTAAGACATCTCTCAGCATCAGCTGTGAAAAATGCAGAACACAACAGAATACCATTAAGAACACCAATCCTGAACAAATGCAGCTGCTAAGTCTTACAAGTAGTGTCTGTAAGTGATACTTACACATCTGTGGAGTGCCACTATTGCAACATTCCTTAATCCAATGGTCAAGAGTATCCCTCTTCCTCATTCTGAGGTCTCTGTAGTGATTTCTACACTGCTTGCAAGTGCAGGGGATACTGTTAGCACTGGACAAATCCCGGGCCAAACTATTCCATGCATCTGATTTGTAATCAGATCCATAATAGCACTCCTGCAACAGTCAGGGACCATACTCATTTACTAGGAGTCCAACAAACACTTTGGACTCTTGCATACCCCACCTTTGAGAATGAGCACTGGCCATGTCTAATGCAGATGAATACCACTTTATAATGATGTTTCCCACCAATGCCAGACACTGAGAGTGCACACTTTTGGATTTTGCAACATTTGAAAATGGTGCACATTGCTTAGCATTGCGCAAACACAGGCAACATGTTTGCCTGATGGTAACCAATAAAGCGATATTAACCAATACAGATATTAATACATAAGTACATAACTGACAATATTAGTGTGTCAGCCATCAGGAAAATAAGTATGACATAAGAAATGCTTACAACCACACCTGCTGTTAGTTCCTCCTCTGAATCATGATTGGCTTGTGGCTGTGTTGACCTTGGCCTTGTCAGGAGGATGTGTTCCCCTTCCCCTTGCTGATCTTGCTGCAGATGTACCCACTAGATTAATTTGGGTAGCATTGCACACACTATGAGCACTGAGGGACATGTCAGTGGATTGTAATGGTGCTGTTGGCTCGAGGTATGTAGTCACTGGTACTGTGTATGCAGTAGTTTAAAAACGGACTCTAAGACATTACAGTTTGGACTGTATCTCTCATTAAGGTGTTCCTTCCTGTGTGTGCATTTCTAATGGGTTTCAGCACTCATGGCTATAGTGTATAGCATGCACCCACCCCTAACTGAGCTTGTGAGATATCCCTCAAAGCACACATCTTGTGCAGTTGAGAGATGTGGCACATATGGAAATCATATTAACTGCAAGGATTGCCAGCACACACATTCCAGATGATTCCCATGCCATTACACATGACTTGGCAGTTGTTCAAGTGATAGACCTTAAGTTTTATGGTGACCCTACCCTGTTCACAAAAAAAGAGAAGTGGTAACTCATGTAAATGTCAGCAGCAGGCACTTGAAATACTAAACAACAAAACCAAGCCAACAACGTCAAGGAGACAGACTTTAATACACAATACAAAGCTTTCAGGTTAGAACAACCCTTCTTCAGTGTATAATACATCTTGAAAAGTACAGGTTTATATTACACTCAAGAGACACAGCCAACCAATCAAAATCACATATCAATTATTCAGTTACATATACAATTACATTTAAAAAAAAACACACATAAAAAATGTGCAGGAAAAATATAAAATATGTTGTACACGTATACATAATCACATCTATATGGTTTACCTTTGAATCGTCGTACACCGTGTGTCCGAAGACGTACGGCTGCAAAAACTGACAATGCTGATTCACCATGTCCTTGAATGGCAAATAATCAAATTTTTTTTGCCATTCAAACACATGGATCAAATGTCAGAAATGGCTTTCCAGCAAACCATTTTCGACATTTGATCCTTTGACGTTCTCCGTATTTTGGTAATAAGGGTCGCACAACAGGACGATAGCACAAACCATGTGTGACAAAATGAAGGTAAACCCATCTATGCAATACTACTAATATTATTTTGATAAAATAAAAAATGAGCTTGAGAACACAGTCCAAAATGAGTGAAATAAACTATTTTATTAGCAGAACGCTTTCAGAGAGCACAGTGTCCCTCCTTCATCAGACAAAAAATAAAAAACATTTCCTAGTGGTCTTATATAGCCCAATTAATTACGTAATCAAATGAAATTAACTTAAATTAGAACACCAATAATTAAAAAATTAGAAAAACATATTACTAAAACATATTTTTAAATAATACAATTTGCTCCAAAGCCAGCACATCAGGGGCGGCTCGTGGCATTGGGCTGCCGGACTGCAGCCCCCTCAAAATAAAAAAAATTATTTCTGAAATTTCGCGGACTTCGCGCATGCGCAGTAGACCCGATTACTGTCGGTCTATGTGCATGCTCAAGGCAGTCTGGGCTGTGCTTGGGATCTCGCAGGTCTTTGGAGTATTGCGCGAGAAGGATGTACGTTAGCTGGATATATTCAGGTAAGTGAATGGTGCTTTTTACCTTTATTTTGTATATTATGTTTATACTGGATTGTGTGTGTATGGTGCTTATGCTTTACTGGAGAGTGTGTGTGTGTGTGTGTGAGAAAATGCCCCAGGTGCTTATGGTGGTGTGGTAGGGAATACCTCAGTCTTGAACCCTGTACCCTGTATGCAGGTGTTAAAGACTTGAGTTCCCTACCCACCACCATTTGTAAAAAATTGCAGATTTTTGCCTCATATTCGATCTGATCTGTTCCTCATAATATCTGTGGTTTGTAAATGTTGCAATGCTTGATATTAGATGGTGTAGTAGTAGTAGCATTGTTGCCTCACAGCTGCAGGTTCTTGGGTTTGATTCTTGGCTGGGGTTCCTTCTTTGTGGGGTCTGTATCTTCTCCCTGTGTTTGTGTGGGTTTGCTTTTGTCTCCTCCCATGTTACAAAGACATGTCTGCATTATTTCTTCCTGGGCCTCTGCTGAAAATAGTTTATTTGTTCCAAGTCAGACTGTCCTGATTAAAAAATGTTAAATAAAATTGACAGGCATTTGAATTTCAGACTTAAGGGTTTCTGAATGTTTAATTCCTTGCATATTTGATGGTGCAGTGGTAGTATTGTTGTCTCACAGCTATAGGTTTTCTAGTTTGATTCTTGGTTGGGGTGGCTTCTGTGTGGAGTCTGCATCTCCTCCATGTGTTTGTGTGGATTTGCTCTGGTGCCCTGCCATTTTACAAAGACGTGTCTGCAGTTTTAATCCCTGCTAAAAATTGGTTTTGTTCTGTCTGCAGTAAAATTGACAGGCATTTGAATTTCAGACTTCAGGTTTCTGAATGTTTAACTCCTTGCATAATTGATGGTGCAGTGGTAGTATTGTTGCCTCACAGCTATAGGTTTTCTGGTTTGATTCTTGGTTGGGGTGGCTTCTGTGTGGAGTCTGCATCTCCTCCCTGTGTTTGTGTGGATTTGCTCTGGTGCCCTGCCATTTTACAAAGACGTGTCTGCAGTTTTAATCCCTGCGTCTCTGCTGAAAATTGTTTTTGTTCTGTCCGCAGTAAAATTGACAGGCATTTGAATTTCAGACTTCAGGTTTCTGAATGTTTAATTCCTTGCATAATTGATGGTGCAGTGGTAGTATTGTTGCCTCACAGCTATAGGTTTTCTGGTTTGATTCTTGGTTGGGGTGGCTTCTGTCTGCATCTCCTCCCTGTGTTTGTGTGGATTTGCTCTGGTGCCCTGCCATTTTACAAAGACGTGTCTGCAGTATTAATTCCTGCGTCTCTGCTGGAAATTGTTTTTATTCTGTCCGCAGTAAAATTGACTGGCATTTGAATTTCCAACTTCATGTTCTTCAGAATGCATAGTAGCACAACCTTTTTTTTAGCAATTTTCTAAGTTTATAAGATGAATATTTTAAATTTGTCCCTATTTTTGGGACTGTATTCCCCCATTATTGGCTTCGTCCAGGTGTTTGTGCTAAGGTTGACAGCTATGGCAAGAACTGAATTCACTGAATATGTTTGAGGGCTGTATTCCCTCATTACTTGGTTTGTCCAGGTGTTTTGTACTAAGAGGTTGACAGCTATGGTGAGAACTGAATTCACTAAATGATAGCCATTTAAGTTTCAGTCTTCCTCTCTTTTACAAAGCAGCTGATGTGGCGTAGTGGTATGTTACTCTGACTGTCTTTTGCTCAGGGACCTTGGCAGTAAAATATATGGTGGCAACACAACATTTTATTCTAGCAACTTTCCAAGATTATACAAGCAATATTTAATGTGTCCCTGTTTTTGGGCTTTTGACCCCCCCCAATACATTTTGGCTTTTTCTAGTTTTCTTGAGCTGCGAAGTTGAGATGCAGTTGAGTATTGAGTAGATTTTACAAGGAGCTGAGAGCTGCAGGGGAATAGAGGTTTAGTGCTTTGCCAAGTTAATACTATAGTACAACAGGTTGTGTACTTGCTTTTGATGCTGAAGGCTGTGGGTTTTACTCCCACAAGGGGTGGATGCTGCCGTACTGAGAATGTTCTCCTTGGTGAAGATACTAACTATGAGTTCGTTATCAGTTTGCATCCATTTCCTCTTGCTATGTTATTACTAGCTTATCATTTTTTTAATGTAATACAGGCAATTTATTCCTGAGGGGCAACAGACACTTTATTTTTCGATGAAACCATGAAATATAAAGGTGATTGCTAGCAGCAACCGCTTCATTAGTTACACATTTCTTTAATGTGGAATTATTTAGATGACTGACTTCAGAGATTGTGCATATTTACTGATAATGGATTGTAGAATTGTGCATATTTACTGATAAAGGTGGACTGTAGAATTATGCATATTTACTGATAATGGTGGACTATAGAATTGTGCATATTTACTAATAATGGTGGACTGTGGAATTGTGCATATTTACTAATAATGGTGGACTGTAGAATTGTGTATATTTACTAATAATGGTGGACTGTGGAAGTCTGAGTAGACTTTTTTATGATAAATGTTCTCAACTGGGCAGTTTTGCCATTATGGATGCATATGGTTTGTTTCATTGCTTACTGGAAAAATGTTCAAAACAAATTTAAAACACCCTCTAACAAGTGTACTGTATTGTACAAGGAATATAATTTTAGTACAATGAGGAAGGTGTATCAAAGAGCACATGTATGTTTCATATGCAAGGATCCTATGATTCGAAAACAGCCCAAAATTAATCTTTATCTGCCACTGGCAAAATGTATTTTCTTTGAATGTGGGTTTCAATGCTGTTTCAATGAATGTGAGTTTCAAGGGCAGAGAAGTTTTAATGCTAAGTTTTCATTGTGAGACTGCATTGCTTTGTTTAACAGATGACTTAGTGTTTGTGCTGTAAAATACAAAATAAAACTTTCAAATGAAGTCCAACTCATCATAGAAGTAAAGCAGTATGCACATTAGTGTTTATGGTAAATGGAGATAATAGCCAAGTATAATGGTTCATTGGAATGGCTGCAGAGGCTCCATTTAACCATTATTTTGTCACGCCCGGAAGGGCAGCAAACTCAGACAGGCCCAGCTGAACTATACCTCCCAACTGTCCAGATTTTCAAAGAATGAATAGATTTTTGCTTCTTATTTTTGGTTTGTTGTTCATAAAATTTGTAGTTTTAATTCCTAAATGATTTGCCAGAAGTCACTCAATAATAAGTTTCAGACTTCATAACCTTCAGAAAAATGCATGTTAAAGTAAGAGCTGTTCTATCAACTGTCTCAATTTATACAAGAGCAATTTTAGTACTGTTTATATGTGCCCCAATATATTTGGCCTTGTTCAGATTTACTGCATTAACAGGTTGAGAGGTACATGCAAATAAATTGCTTTATAGAATTAGGCATAGCCAACCTCTCAACTGTCCCCAATTTTGGCTCAAAATGTTGCTCTTCCCCTTATAATCCCTCCATAAAATAGCAATTTTGGAAGAAAACATGGAGGGTTTACAATTAAGAAATAACTGTAATAATCAAAGTTATAGATTACTTAAAATGCATGTAGATTCTTTTATATTTTGTCAGCTGCTCAAGGTAGCAGTACTAATATTAAAGTGTCCCTTCTTTGACAGGTAGCAGCTGTATTGTGTGTCTATTTTATATTTTTGCATCACATTTTTGGTCCATTTTTCATAAAATTGTGTTTTTGGCAAATTAGTGACAAATCACTAAAGACTGAAGTTAGAAAATGACAGACATTTGAGTTTCAGATTTTATACCCTTCAGAAAATTCATACTAATGCAAGACCTATTCTATTATCTTTCTAAGTTTATTAGAGCAATATTTAAAATTGTCCTAATTGTTGGGCCTTTGTCCCACTTCTGTGTATGGCTTTGTCCAGATTTCTTGCTCTTGAGGTTGAGAGGTATGACAAATGTGTCAGGGCCATCACAGTCAGCCAGAGAGATTTCAAATTGTGACATGCTTGTTGCACCCCACTCCCCATGTAGTGACTCTGGATGTGTCCAAGCAAGGCAAGGAGTAGTTGTATCTACCTTGGATGGGGAGGACACACTGCATAAGTACTACAGTGGCTTTTCATCTGTCCTTGATTTTGCAGAATGGTCTGGTTTCTGTCATATTTTTGTACTGTTGATTTATGCTTATTACTCAGATTTATGCTTATTACTCAAAGTGCCTGTTGCTCTGTGTTTTTAAGTAGCAATGCTTTAATGGCCATAAGGTAAGCTTGTCTGAGATCGTAAGATGCAAGTAAGCTTTAATAAGCATACTGTTAAAGAATTGCCAACATTGAAAGCCTTTCTGTTGTTGCCATGCTGAGAATACTTGACTAGATAATGTATAAGCCTTGGGTATTAAAGGACAGGATTCCATTATTTTAAAAAGCTCATTACACTTGTTGGAGACTTCCAGTCATCTCTACAGACTTTACCAGTAAACTAAACAGAATGCCAATCATGTGTGGTCCATAACCTGTACAGTAATCCTTTAAGCAATGTATCTTGAGCTTGTTTCTTGTTTGCTTTTCATTTTTTACTTTTATCATGTTTTCCCCATGAAGCAAGTTGTCAGGCAGCAGGTCTATTTTGGATAAGAAACATTTTTACAAGTGGGGGCATCACATAGATTTCTACTTTCAGCATGTTACTTGGTACTTTAATAAAGCTGAATATATTATAATTAGGACTGCAGTGCAAGGAGAAGTGGTTTGAGTTGAGTGCTTCTGGTTTTTCTTATACTTGATTTTGACTGGCATTCCAGTAATGTATTTAAAAAGTAATTTATTTTTTCATGCCTCACAACCTTTTGTTTCCATCTAGATATTAAGTAAGCTGTCATGCAGCCAATGCACTGAAATATTTGTATTCTTCTACACTTATTTTTGTCTTGATTGGACTTTCATAATGATGGTTTGCCACCCAGGGCAGCGTATTTAATTAAAATTAGTTTTTTGTGGTTTTGTGCATAGCTCCTCCCCTTTCTGGTTGACCACACCCCCTCCCCTTGACCCCACCCATCCAGCTGTCTCCTGCAGCCCCCCTGTGATTTGAAGTCACCAGCCGCCACTGCAGCACATCCATTAGTATCTTAATTTAACAAGTTAATAAACTATAACAAATGTAAATCATGTTTCCGTCCATAATTAAATACTAAAGAAACAAAAACATAAGCTAAAATATGCTACCTTTCAGTAGAAACCAACAAAGGAAATTTTTAATTCCATTAAAACCTCACCTAACATAGCATATATAAAAAAACTAGCATAGTTATTGTTATTGTAAAACATTAATACACCATATATAAACCGAAATGAAACATAATGAGCCATGATTCTACCTTTTCGTAGATATTTTAAAATACAACTGATAGAAACATGGTCATTCAAACCAGGGTGCATATAAGCACCAGTACGAATTTGCCAAGCTAATTCGTCCATTTCTAATTGAATCTGCCACGGCCACCCCTAATATCCATAGTTGTTTTTCTAAGGATAGTAAATTTAAAATAGTGGTCTGAGAATTCTGTCACATGTCTTGCAAGGGCATTGTTTAAATTGTAGAATCATGGCTCATTATGTTTCAGTTTCTTTAGTATATAATTATGGACAGAAACTTGATTTACATTTGTTATAGCTATATAAGACCACTAGGAAATGTTTTGTATTTTGTATTTTTTGTCTGATGAAGGAGGGACACTGTGCTCTCCGAAAGCGCTCTGCTAATAAAATAGTTTATTTCATTCATTTGGGACTGTGTTCTCAAGCTCATTTTTTATTTTATCAGTTTGTTTGTTTTGTGTTTTCGCTTGGTTTTCGAAGACTAATATTATTTTGTTAAAAAAAAATGATCCTTAAAAAAATAACCTTTAAAAAATGTTATGTTCACATCCTCATATAAACCTGTACTTTTCAAGTTGTAGTATACACTCAGGAAGGGTTGTTCTAACCTGAAAGCCTTGTATTACATATTAAAGTCTGTCTGCTTGATGTCGTGTCTTGGCTTTGTTGTTTAGACCCTACCCTGTTCCCCAGGAGTTTTTCTCATGTGGACATGATTGCAATGTATGGCACACATCACTTAAGGGTAGTGCGATACAGGGTACAATTGTAGCATTCTTGTGACACTCTCCTCAGAACTAAGATAAAATATATGTGCTGTCTGCCATGTTGTAGCATATCATGCAGGAATTTTTGGAGGATCCTGGATGCTGATGCCTCTTACACATCAAGCATGTCCCCTGGCAGTCTGTGAAAGGTACCTGTGGCTAAGATTCTAAGTTCAATATGTACCTTATTTTCCATTGTGATGGGTTCCCTGTGTTTGGCTCTGGCTGTGAGTCAAGGCTGCCAGAGGTCGCATACTTTCTGTATTGTGTCCTTGGCCTGCAAATTCTTCGCCATCACTGTCTGTGGCTATTGACAGCTGCAGTGACAGCAGCATGGTCTTTAGCTTGTAGCACAGACAACTGTATTAGAAAAGTATCAGCTACTAACAAGCTGTAAGTGATTAATTTGTGTCTGCACCCCACTATTTTCACAATCCACATAAAAGAAACAAGCATGGAGTCTACAGGGATGCTTTATATATTGTTGACTAGCTCCACAAGATTGGCTGATTAGCTGCCTATGCTGTAATTAGCATCTCTGAAGCACAAACTAGGACAGATGCAATCAATTACGAATGTATTCCATTATAAAAAGGCAAATGTGTAGGTAGTCAAACTGATGTGGATGGCAGTTGTTGTATTGTTGAATTCAGTTACGTACTCATTTTGAATATTAAATCTCTACAGAGGAGTATTGTACTCCAGCATATACATATGCATCCAATTTGTTAACTATGTAATACTTATGTTGGAATGCATTTAAGGATAAGGTGCCATAAATCTGTATGCATGTGTTTGAACTGTAACCATGGCATGGCCTTGTTTTTCAAGCCATATCAGAGGTATGGAGGATGTAGAGTATGCTAAAAATATAATGCTGTCTGATAACAATGTACACATGTTTCAGTGAAATTACCCTTGATAACAGTTGCAGAATGTCACAGTTGCCTGGTTAGCAAGATTATTTCTAGGCCTGTTATTTTTTTTGTTGGGGGGGGCAACAATGAGTTTCTGCTATGGCACAAACTACAATGGGCTATAACTTACATCTGTGGGCAAGCATAGTTGAGTATCTATTATGGCACAGACAAGGATATGTTCCTCTTGTTACTCTCCTTATTTTGTACCCTCTTTTGTTATGTTTTGACCTTTAATGAGTATTTATAATTTACCAAGTGGGGAATACTGATAGCCTTCATTCACTGCTGTGTCTGTAAACAGTTTATTTTTATTTACGTGATCCTTATATGTGTCATTTTAATGTTTTTCAGGACACAAAATGCCTGTTAGAAGTAGGCCCCCATTTGCTGAGGCTGAGAATGACTTCATCATTGAGGGGCTACATCAAAATCATGCAGTACTGCTGTCCAGAGGGCAGACCAATATGGCTAAGAGGATAGCCCTGTGGGAATATTTAGTGTGACATATTAATGATATTGTGCGATACAGTCACGCCTATGAGCAAGTACATCACTGAGCAACAGACATGATGACAGTTGCAAGGAGGCGTGCAGCTGTAGTAGCACGTGATTGCCAGATAACTGGTGGTGGGCCTGCTGCAGAACCCTCTCTTACTGCCACAGAGGAATTCCTGGCCAACATTGCCATACAAGACAGCTCCCAGCAATCAATAACCCAATATGTTCTGGACGTGGGCGCCACCTCTGTGTCTCAAGAGAAGCTTCCAGGTATGCTTTGTTAGAGCATCATTAGGATATGGTGGCATTCTGACATAGTGTCAGTAGTTTATCTGTATATGTAAATTTAATTTTTTGTTGGGGTTATTTAATATAGCTGCAGTTTTATGCTTATTGTGAGGCTGTCAGACACATGTTTATTAATAGCTGTGTTAGTGAAGATATAGATGAGTAAAGGCATTAATCCCTGTTATACTGGTAAATGTGGCTCTGTTGCCATCACCTCTTCCTTTACTTATTTCAGGACCCTCAGGGATTCTGAGACCTAGGGCTCCTGCAGTTGGTAAGCATAATACATTTATGTCATCATTTTACATAAATACCAAGATATATGATAATGTATCCTCTCAGGCCTGCTGTATGCATTGCTTTACTGTCTGCAAACCTGTCAAATGTACACATTTTTGCTGAATGTCCAGAATTTTGACCCATATTTCTGTTCTGTAGTTCATATCATAGTGATTTTATACAAAATAATTGACAAGTCATGAAGGTTTGCAGACATAAAATTATTTATTTATTTTGACATCTGTTAATCAGGTTTGTCCATCTGAGAGAAAACCCATTTTCAGTGAGGCCTGGAGAAAAAAGGCACAGAAATTGATTGCATTGTTAGGATAGCAGCAATACCACAAGGTTTAATAGTACATGCATAAGACATTTACTTTAGATTAACTACATGACAAGATATATGACATACATAATACAATATAGTGATCCATCAGTTGGGGGAGAAGATGGTGCAAGTAGCAATTAAATGAGTAAAAAAGAGGAAATATGAGGTATAGATCTGAAGTAGGAGAAGTGCAGGTAGGACGGAAAAGTTGTAAAACTAATAGTGTAGAGAGGAGTATACAGTGGTTAGAAAGATATAGCAAGAGGGAGTGGAGGGAGAGGCAGAGTTAGTGTTAGTGTTTTGGCATGTACAGACCCTAGTTTTTTAGAAGGGTTTTTTCTTTATGCTGTTTTGCAGCTTTGAGTGTGGGGTAGATTTCTAATGTTCATTGGGAGGTTGTTCCAAGCTAGGGCAACTGAGTAGCTATATAAACTTTGTCCAATTTTTAATTTTTGGTTTACGGATTGCTAAGAGAAACTGGTCAGCTCTTCTAAAGGAGCAAGTGAGGGTGTATTGGGATACAAGAGATGATGTGGTGGGGCAGAAAGAGGGATTGTTTAGGAAAGAATGAATAAGAGACAGTTGGGGGAGTAAGAGTACCTGCAGACACATGCACAACATTTTCACAGTCCATCTTGCTTATTTCACTTCCTTACTCACACACAATCACGCATGTTATATGTCAGCCTATGTCTCCTGCATCCCCACAAAACACCCTGTGCAAGTGATGATAACTGTGCCATATCCCTGTTTTCTATCTCTTGAATTCATGGATAGTAAATCTATGTGTCTGATAAACAAGATGATATTTGCATAAAGGATTTTACATATGCATGTATGGTGTTGAACTGATGATTATACCTGTCAGTTATATTTTACTTGCCAGTTAGAGAGATGCTACTGTTGTCCTTTCACTACTGTACAGTGGATGCTGTCGTAAGGGTTGCAAAGGAAACAACTGAAATTTGTAACATACAAGTTGAAATACCCCTGTACTTATTTTAATTAGTGAGTTTTGGTGCACATCAGATGTCACAACATCAGAGTGAGAGATCAGGATTTTAGGTATGCACTGTACTCAACTCTCATCAAAAGAGCAATGCATTATACCATTATTTCTGGCATTTACATCAAAATAACTTCATGGATACATAGGATGTTACTAGGCTAATGACCTGATGGTATTTAGTAGCCTAGCCATGAAATCACAATATAAAAGTCAATGTCAAACATCATGTATGGGAAAGACTTGTCTAGGAAGGAGTACACATGTCCAGGTGAGAAGCAGGGTCAATGCAGGGCAGAGATTAACAGATTCATATCAAGTAATCCAGGCTGTGATGAAACAGTGTCACCAAGGTACTCGGCATGACATGGTTTTGGAGACTACTCTGGAGGTGTGGGAACCTATGGGAGATGTATCTGTCTCTTGAGCATGTCCTAAATAGGTAACTGTACAATGATGGCCTTTAATAGCTGACTGTAGTCCCAAATGACATATGTAGGGGCATCATTTCCATCACAAGTGGGTCAAAGATGGCACGTTAATGCATAAATAACTCATCTCGAAGCAGTTTATATCATACTGAGTACAGTGACATCTACAACAGTCTGTCCATATTAGACACATGTTTCATAGCATGATGTATATTACTTGTAAATTTCTGATATCCATCAAGTTTCATAAGGTGCCTGTTGCAATACATTGCAAAGGAAGCATTATATTCAAGAGTAAGCCTGAGGAGGGATGACTATAAGGGATACAGAAATGAATGTGATACTGCTGCAAAGGCTTTGTTAATCTGATAAAATATGTAGAAAACATTGCTCGCAACAGTAGATATGTGTTAAAGTCTACTTGTGTTCCAAGGTCTATCAATATAGATTTGGTGATTAGAGTATTCAGTCTTATGTCATAATAATCTGGAACATTGTTAATACCAATGGAAATGATGACACATTTATCTGACCCTCATTTAACAGCACAGACCTGTCATCAATCGTTGGTCTGGGTAAGCCCCTTCTGAACAGCACTCACATTGTTAGGGGATAAAATGATAGGACCTGGGTGTCACTTAACCTCAGACTTGGCTAGCCACAGACACTCGGTTTTGGACTGGACTTCTGAAACATCCCTGGTGAACAGGAATGGACACAGCAGTGACACTTATGGTGACCCATTGGTGATGGTTCTGCTCCTACAGGGCACCTCTCCCACTTTGAATGAGTGTTGTTTGTCTGTGAACCAGTTTGCAAACCACCAGACACCATAACACGTCATATTCAGCTGGTTTCACTCCTCACTGATGTACAAATGTGGGATTGTGTGGAAGGCCTTGGCCAAATCAAGATAGACAATATCAATGATGTGCACACATGCTATGTCTCTGGTCACATGATTGAATACCAACAATTTTAGCATTCACAACCTTTCCTAGGGGAAAATCATGCTGGAACAGATGTAGTGTTTGGATGTGAACTCTGTTGTTGTATCGGGCATCCGTGAAAATCCATTCCATTGTCTTACAGTTGAGGCTTGTGAATATTAAAGGATTACAAGTACATGTGTATGTTGCTTATCCACCCTTGTGTGGGGTGAAATAGATTTCTGATTTCAAATCAGGGTGGATAAAGACAGTACTCAGACTGCGACTGAATAGGGTGCATAGTGCAGTATTTTGCTGGCTAAGAACATTAAGAACACATGTTGGAATGCCATCTTGTTCACATGGATGCTGTGTTCTTATTCTTGGCAAGAGTAGTGCTTACTTGCTTATTGCAGAGGGAGGTTGGAGGTGATGTTGAAGACATCTGTTGTGTTAAGCTTGTGGTTGTGTGTGGGGATATTTTTTTTCAAGCATGTCTGCTAGCTGGTTTTCAATTTGCACAGGTTCAGTGTGTGCAATACCATCCACAATTAATTCAGTACAGATCTGAGTTATACCTTTGATGTTGCAAATGTAGCAGAGGAAAGTCTTATTGTTACCCTTGGCTATGGTTTGATATGTTTTCCATAGCTGCTGTGTGAGGATTTTACAAATGTCTTATTATCTTGTTTAGGCTGTAAATGTTAGCTTGGGATTTACACTTTTGTGTTTGTAGACATCAACCTTGTTCGCTTACTGTATACTCAAGCAATTTCAGTCATTCATTAGCATGGTTATGATTTTATTAAGGATCTTTGTTTGATCGTATCAGTTGTGTCTGTGTCTATACATTTGTGGAGTTGTTTATACAGGCCATCAGGGTACACCTTACTATAGCAGTCAATGTCCTCTATGGAAACAGGAGTGTGAAAGATGATTATACCATCCCTTAGCATGTTGAATTTACATTGGAAAATGTATGTTCATTTGACCTATAATTTTTTTAACTCTGTACATATCACAAATCATGAATAAATACTTTATGGTTGGATTGAAACATTGCAGCCTCTACACATGAGTGGTTGCATTGCTCAATGCTATTTTTGAGGACTAAATCTAGAATATTACAGACACTTGTAAAGTGCTGTAGTGTTACTTCCATGGCATATGAGTTATCAAAGTCTAGGAATTATTGTGCCACTGAGTTTGGCCTCATATAAGTTGCACAATAAATGTGGTTAGAGTTGTTATCCTAGCTGAGCAGGTTGTTTTGCTCAACTTTAATTGTTAAAAGTAGTTATAACTATGCTGTGTGTCCTTTCTTGTTCATGGAAGTGGACATAATTGTCGATAACATTTGTGGTTTCTTAGCCACAGTAAATTGTAGTACATTAACCCCATAAACTTATGTTGTGTAACCCCATAGAGGAGAAATTATCTTCAGTGAGGGGAAATCATCCACCTCCTGTCATTCCCAGAACTTCAAATTGCAGTCTGAATGTGTGGAAGACATTGTGGCCTTGCCAGCCCAGGTTACTTACTGCAGCCTTGAACCAGGTATCTGTGAGTGGCAAGACATCTACCATTTCCATTGTGCAAATCCTGACAGAGAGTGTAGTTTTGGATGTGTTAGCATCATGAGCCATACTTTGTGGCAGTTATATATTTTCACATAGCAGCTCTTTTTTGGTGACATTGCCTAATGGAGGCATTATAGATGAGGCACGTGCCTTACCCATCAAATAAAAGCCTAGAGGTGCCAGGTGAAGTCCATGTCTTGCAAAGTAACATGGTCTATCCATGATGTCATCCCACACTGACAGGAACTGGAGCCCCTTAGAATGACACCAGACACAAGCAATTTCAGACAATTGTTTGTTATTTATATTGTTGTGTCACCCTAGGTGAGCTTGTAATGATGTTCACTCATAGGGACATACATGACTGAAAAACACATTTTGGTGAGCTCAGTCATGTCTATCTCCCTATAGTCCCTAGAGAGGCATCTTAAATTGTGCATACCAGCAGCAACTATGATATATTAATAGTGGGACTTGTTGTAGAGAGATTTGCTTGCATGTGTGGTGTGACAATTACTTGTGGCACACAGCTGACCATACTTACATTTCTCCTTGTTTAAGCTGGAGAGTGGGACAGGTGTATGTCTCACTGTACAATCAACTGTAAGGACAACCTTTGCAATAGATAACTATTGCCTTAGGCACATCCTTGTTGAGACACTCATGCACATTTTTTATGTGTATCGTGTGCTTTGGATTTAGTGTTAGGTGTACAATGCTTGTGTTTTGGATGTCTCTGCTGTTTCTGTAGTGTGCAAGAGGCTACCTCTGCCCACAATAGTATTTAATTGATGTTGTAGTACAGGTCTGAGGCATTATCTTCCCTAAGTCAATAAAGACATGTCAACTAGGTTATCAGATGAAAGAGTGGGACACTGACACCTCATAATATGAGGTGTGATCCTGGCATCTGCATAGTGAATAAGCAAAGGATGGGTGTATGTGGTATTGTGCTATCTTTTTAGGACTAAAATATGTGGTGTCCAGTAGGATGGCTATCCAAAGTGTGATCTATACTTCTGCTGTGGAGAGATTAGATGTGACATACTGCTTGTTTAACTGACATTTGGTCAGCTATGTTGAGCTGTAAAATACCTGCACTGCTAGATAGCATCAGTCAATTGCAGGGTAAAATAATTTAATTATTGTTTCTGCATCTATAACCACAAGGAGTTAAGCTCTCCCACACACAAAAAAGAGCAGAGGAGCAAAGACAATGAAACAGTGTCAAAGCTCAAAAGTATACTATATACAGTTACCTTACAATATATAGTCCTACTGTGCACTACAGTCACATGGGTCAGGGCTATTCCCTCACAAATCATGTGTGATCATGTTTACTTATTAATGAACTGAACTGGATTCACAAAGTGTCAATCCACTGTATAGTGTGGGTAACACAACTGCAACAGAATAAAAGCAGTAAATTATCATTTAATCATAACATTACATAGGCAACAGAGTCAAAAGCAGCACAGATTTTTTTTAAAAAAGTAATCATAGCAACACAAATATTAACTAAAATTTGTATTACATAAGTAACAGCAGCAACTGCACACACTGCAGGGCTTTCATATCATAAGAGTGGGTAAATAAAATAGCCTGATGAATGTGCATGGAACAGTTTTCCATAGATTGTTGTAGAACACTCTCATTCTAAAGTCCAGCAACAGCTCTGACACACATACCACCCCCCCCCCCTGGGTAACTGGAGTAAGAATTGAACACCAACTTATTTCAGCACAGAAATAGCAGTACATAATACTTAAAGCACATGCCATGGCACAAGTCTTGTCTTAACAGGACTACAGGAGTTCATATAGTAGATGACATCAGCAGGTCATGTGGGGGACATGAGATTGGAGGCCTGCTAGAAGTGGATGTTTGTGCAAGCACAAAAACACTGCAAAACCATGCCATTGGATATGTCAGGTTTGGAATACACATTTCCACTCTCTTTTATGGACACACACACACAAAAATGACTGCAGTGAGAATAGTACCCCTACCTTGCTAAGCACGGAGACTACAGAACACACTACTGAATGCACACACTACAGACAGCACAAGTTCAATTTTAACATAACTGTAGATGTTGCTATAGTAGATGACATCAGCAGATCATGTGGAGGAAAGATGTTGGAATCCTGCTAGAAATGGATGTTTGTGCAAGCACAAAAACACTAAAAATCTTGTCATTGGAGATTACAGTTTGGGATGGGAACTTCCACTCTTTTATGGACACACACACACACACACACACACACACACACACACACACACACACACACACACACACACACACACACACACTCATACCTAGTTGATTGCATTGAGAATAGAACCCCTACCTCTCTAACACACAGAGACTACATAACACAGTATCGATCACACAGACCACTGCGCAAGTCTGATTTTAACAGGACTGCAGGTGTTCTTATAGTACATGGCTTCAGCGGGCCATGTGGGGGACAAGAGGTTGGAAGCCTGCTAGAAAAGGATGTTTGTGCAAGCACAAAAACACTGCAAAACTATGCCATTGAAGATGTAAGTTTGGAATACACACTTCCACTCTTTTTTATGGACACATAAAAGGATATAAAAAGTTTACACACCCCTGTTAAAAGTTTACACACCCCTGTTAAAATGCCAGGTTTTTGTGATATAAATAATGGGACCACAATGAATCATTTCAAAACTTTTCTCACCTTTAATGTGACCTATACCCTGTACAATTCAATTGAAAAATAAATCTGTTAGGGGAAAAAATAAAAAATAAAAAAAATGTACAATATGCTAGTTGCATATGTGTGCACACCCTTAAACTAATATTTTGTTGTGTGTGCGCACCCTTATACTAATGCACCTTTTGATTTAATTACAGCATTCAATCTTCTTGGGTAGGAGTCTATCAGCATGACACATCTTGATTTGGCAATATTTGCCCACTCTTCCTTGCAAAAGTGCTCCAAATTTGTCAGATTGCAAGGGCATCTCTTGTGGACATCCCTGTTCAGGTCACCCTACAGATTTTCTATTGGATTTAGGTCTAGGCTCTGGCTGGGCCATTCCAAAACTTTAACTTTCTTCTGGTGAAGCCATTCTTTTTTTGATCTGGATGTATGCTTGGGGTCATTGTCATCTTGAAAGGTGAAATTCCTTTTCATCTTTATCTTTCTAGCAGATGCCTGAATGTTTGGGGCCAAAAGTAACTGGTATTTGGAACTGTTCATAATTTCCTCCACCTTGACTAAAGCCCCAGTTCCAGCTGAAGAAAAGCAACCCCAAAGCATGATACTGCCACCACCATGCTTCACAGTGGGGGTGATGTTCTTTTGGTGATGAGAAGCATTTTTATTTTGCGCCATATGTACCTTTTGGAATTGTGGCCAAAAAGTTCCACCTTAGTCTCATCAGACCATAACACATTTTCCCACATGCTTTTGGAAGACTTGATGTATTGTTTTGCAAATTTTACCTGAGTCTGGATGTCTTTCTGTGTAAGAAAAGACTTCCATCTTGCAACCATACCCCATACTCCAGACATATGGAGAATACAGGAAATTGTTGTCACATGTAGTACACAAGCAGTACTTGCCAGAAATTTCTGCAGCTTCTTCAATATTGCTGTAGGTCTCTTGGCAGGCTCCCTGACCAGTTTTCATCTTGTCTTTTCATCAATTTTTGAGGGACATCCAGTTCTTTGCAACGTCACTGTTGTCCCATATTTTCTCCACTTTTTGATGACTGTCTTCACTGTGTTCCATGGTATATCCAATGTTATGGAAATTTCTTTGTACCCTTCTCCTGACTGATACCTTTCAACAATGAGATCCCTTTGATGATTTGTAAGCTCTCTGTGAACCATGGGTTTTGCTGTAGCAGGCAACTGAGTAAATGTCAGAAAAATCCGACTAGGACAGCTGAACTTTATTTGGGGTTAATCAGAGTCTCTTTAATTGATGGCAGGTATGTATCCAAGAAGACTGAATGCTGTAATTAAATCAAAAGGTGCTTCAACAAAGTATTAGTTTAAGGGTGTGCACACACAACAGAGGATTAGCTTAATGCAACCAGCATATTGTACATTTTTTATTTTTTATATTTTTTTCCTTAACAGATTTGTTTGTTTTTCAATTGAATTGCACAGGTTATAGGTCACATTAAAGGTGGGAAAAGTTTTGAAATGATTTATTGTGGTCTCATTTTTTTTATTTCACAAAAACCTGGCAATTCAACAGGGTTGTGTAAACTTTTTATATCCAATGTACACAGTTCACTGCACTGAGAATAGAACCCATAAGTACCTAAGTACAGAGGGTACAGAACACACCATGGCACTAGTCTGATTTTAATAGGATTGCAGGTGTTGTTATTACAGTAGATGGCATCAGCAGGCCATGTGGAGGACAGGAGGTTGGATGCCTGCTAGAAATGGATGTTTGTGCAAGCACAAAACACTGCAAAACCATGCCATTGGAAATGTCATTTGGGGATATACCCTTCCACTCTCTTTTATGGACACACACACCCTACTGACTATAGTGAGAATAAAACCTCTACCTATCTAATATGGAGACAACAGAACACAGTACTGAACACACACACCATGGCACAAGTTTGATTTTAACAGGTCTGCAGGTGTTCTTATAGTAGATGACTTCAGCAGGCCATGTGGGGGACAGGATGTTGGAGGCCTGCTAGAAATGGATGCTTGTGCAAGCACAAAAGCGCTGCAAAATCATGCAATTGGCGATGTCAGTCTGGGGAAGCACACTTCCACTTTATTTTATGGACACACACACACACAACACACACACACACACACACACACACACACACACACACACACACACACACACACACACACACACACACACGCACACACACGCACACACACACAATTGACTACAGTGAGAAAAGAACCCCTCTCTAATTACAGAGACTAGAAAACACAGTACTGAATGCATGCACTGCAGATGGCACAAGTCTGATTTTAAGAGGACTGCAGGTGTTGCTATAGTAGATGACTTCAGCAGGCCATGTGGGGGATACGAGGTTGAAGGCCTGCTAGAAATGGATGTTTGTGCAAGTACAAAAACACTTCAAAACCATGCCATTTGAGATGTCAATGTGGAATACACACTTCTTCTCTTTTTTATGGACACACACACACAGTTGACTTTAGTGAGAATAGAATCCTTACCTAAGTACAGAGGCTACAGGAGACAGTACTGAACACACACACCAGGGCACAAGTCTGATTTTAATAGCATTGCAGGTGTTGTTATAGTAGATGACATCAGCAGGCCATGTGGGGGACAAGAGATTGGAGGCCTGCTAGAAATGGATGTTTGTTCAAACACAAAAACACTGCAAAACAATGCCACTGGAGATGTCACTTTAGGATACACACCTCCACTCTTCATTATGGACAAACACACGCAGTCTACTACAGTGAGAACTGAACCACTACCTAAGTGCACAGACTATAGAAAACAGTATTTAACACAAGCACCACTGCACAAGGTTAATTTATATGAGATTGCAGGTGAACTTACAGCAAGTGAAATTACAGAAGACGACATCAGCAAGACATTTGGGGAGTAACAGCTTGGGAGGCCTGCATAGACACGTCGCTCCTTAGTGCAGTGTGAGGATAGTACCCTAACAGTAGTATACTGTTTAGAAGCCTAGCTGTGTAACAACACAATTCCCCTTATTGAGCACATTTGGTGTTTTGAGTTTGGCAGTACAGCCTGTGAGCCTGTTACATGGCCCTGTCCATGAGGGAACATATGACATTATATATTACACATTTTGTTTTGTGCACAAACTTAGGCCAACAAACAAACTGATGAAATACAAAAAACAGAATCAGGACAAAGAAAGCGGCACTTAAACGGCAAACAAATAAATGTAATAAATGTAAAGTGCTTTTCGTTTGTGTGAAATGCACAAACTTCTTCAGGCAAATAGATACATTTAGTGTCCACCTTATATACACAAACTAATGTCGGCTCAATAAAACAATCAAGAAGTAAAATACTAATCAACATTTAAAAAATAGCAACCACAAAGGATCACCTACTGTAAGGCACAATATGCCCCCTACTTAGATACTAATAGAACAACTAACTATAACTCAATATCAGTGAAAGTTGAAAAATTAAAATATTAAAAACGAGAAATAAAAACTTAAAGTAAGATGATACCAAACAAGTTAATCTTGCTAAACTTTTAATCTTTAAAATACTGCTGATAGAACAGCTTTCATTTAATCCAGGCACATTTTACGCGTTCAATCTAATTTGCCAAGTGAGTTCAAGCTCTTCCAATTTTAAGCCAACTGGGCCCCCTCTTGGATTCTGAATGACCTGGTTTATCACCATAAATTTAAAATTGTGGTCTAGGTGACAAGAAACATGTTTAGCCAAAGCATTTTCATGTTTGTTTTTTCTAATGGCATAAATGTGCTCGTAAATGCGATCACGGAGGTGTCTCTCCGTCTTGCCGATGTAAAATACTGAGCAGCTCTGACACTGGGCTAAATAGATAATCATTTTAGAGTTACAGTTAACTCTGTGCTTCAAGATGTAGAATTGGCCATCTACCTTAAACCTGTTAGATTCCATAACATATTGACAATAATTGCAAGATTGACATTTGTACATACCAACAGATCTACTTGGTCCCTGCTTGTGTTGTTCAAAAAATACTTTAAGGTTTTTAGCTTTCCTGTAAATCACTTTTGGCTGATCACCTAGTCTCTGAAACACACTAGGGTCTCTCCTAAAGGTTGCCCAGTTTTTACGTAGGATCTCAAAACAGTAGGTGATTAGTATTAAGCTAACTGCCCTTGCGAGCCATTTTAAGCTTAGCTAATTATCTCTTGTGAGACTCAAACCCTGCATCTTGTGTTTGCAATGCAAACACCTTAACCATTAGGCCACCCTCCCAACCCTGAAAAGATTCCTGAAAATATGATGAGATATTAACTGTGACATAACCATACATATACTGTGGGTTTGGGGGTGGCATAGCTGAGTTACTGCTATGGCAGTTTAGAAGGGAACACTCATGTTTTGGGGGGTACAGGAACAAAGCACAGTTACTGTTAGGATACAAACAAGTGTTGTCAGAAATTGCAGTGTGTAGACTCACTTTCTAACTTCTCTCTTGAATGTTGTGCGAGTATTCTGTTGGGGTAGGACTGTCTGAATGCTCCATGCTTGTGGCCTACTAATTACAAATAGACACATATTAGTAAAATAAGTGTCTGTAGTCACATGTTAATTTACTTTCTGTACAAATCTACCACTATTTAGTTGCATACTGTAAGAAGTTAATAGATACAAGGATGTCTTAATACTCTTCAGGAATTCAGTCTAGGTTCAGGACTTACCTTGCAAATGCAGTAGTTGACACAATTTTAGTTCAGGGCTGACTCTGTCTGATGCAAGCAGTATACAGCCAATATGTGGATAGGTACAGGTTGTGTGAGTTGCTCAGCATCAGTTTTAATATATGTAAGTGACTAGGAGAAAGGTATTAGCCCTAGGTACCTAAGTGGCCAGTGAATGTGCTATGGGTTGTCTCTTAGCCAAAGCAAGGGCATACTGAGCATGCCTACACCTGCCTAAAGGGATAGCAGTTGGGTGTTCCTCCTCTGAGTCTTCCTGTGACTGTGGCTGTGGTGACCTAGGTGTTGGTTGGAGATGCATGCCCCTTCCCTTTGCTGACCCTGCTGCAGCTGTTTCCACAGGATCAGATTGTGGAGCATAGCACATACTGTGAATTGTTGTGTACACGTGTGTGGATTATATTGCATGGCACCACTGCATATATCTAGCACTGGAAAAATGACTTCAGAAGGCCAAACACACACTCTGATGTTTCTAGTTTGTGCATGTGCCTCAATATGGCTTTCTTCCATGGGTGTGTGTGTGTGTGTGTGTGTGTATTTCTGATGGGTGTCATCATCCATGGTTCCAGGGCATAGCCAGCATCCTCCAGCAAATGGCCCTGTGGAATGTCCCCCCTAGCAAACATCTGATACAGTTGTGATATGTGCCAGATATGGGAGTCATTATAACTGCCATGGCTGCCAGCAAACACGTTTAAGATAAACCCGTGGGCATTGCACACAACTTGGCAGCTGATGGAGTGGTATCCATTGTGTTAATGTATATTCTACCCTGCTCACCAGGTGGTGCCTTGATGTATACATGAGTGCAATCAATGACACCCAGTACTTCAGGCTAGTGCACTTCATGACAGAACTGTTGCATATTGCTGGCCCTCTCCTCAGAAGTAAGGAAAAAATATATGTGCTCACTGGCATGTATAAGCATAGCATCCAGGACCTGGTGGAGGATCCTAGATGCTGATGCTTGTGACATGCCCATCTTGTCCCCAGTTGGACTTTGAAAAATACCTGTAGATAATATTCTAAGGGCTACACATACCTTAGTTTCCACTGGGATGGGTTCCCCTCAATTTGCTCTGGTTCTGAGTTGAGGGGAGCAGAACTCAAAGAGTTCTTGTAATGTTCTTGCAATGTGTCCCTGTTCACCCTGTAGCACTGTACAATCTCCAACTCATGTAACACCTGAAAAGTTACCCTGGGCCTGAACACTCTTCTCCTTCTTAGTCGAGGCCTTTTGTCAGCAGCAGCATCAACACTGACCTCAGCATCTGGCACATGCAGATATAGAATAGCTGCAGCAGCCCCTACCATTATCTCAGTTAAAATTTCCAAGTCTCTCCTCCAATGGTATTGAAGTATCAAGGGAAGATAAGAATGTAGGCTACTTGGATGCATTATACATTCTTTGAATAGGTCCACTGTGTTGGATTGGGTAATTAAGATGAAGTTCACCTGCTTAGGTTGTAATTATCATTATTTAAAACACCTGTTTGAGTGCTCATTAGTACACTGTGCACAGTTTCATGCAGCTCAGTGCTACATCACATAAATAAGGTACGATTAAGCAAAATATATGAGTTTCATCACTATTTTCCTGACAGAACAAAAACATGCAACATAAGACATGAAGATAAAGTTGTACATCCTATATTCGAACTCAGGACCATCAACATTGTTGCCCTAGTTATAAAGGTGCTGCCACAGGAATAGTTGCATAACATACCTTTTATTGCTCCATTTCTCATTGCTGCACCTGTAGTCCTACACATATAGGTGCTGCCACAGGAATAATTACATAACAAGCCTTTTATTGCTCCATTTCCCATTGGTGCACTAAGCGCAGCAATGCATAAACACACTGACATAAAAAAATTAAAGCTGACACACCCCCCGATGTTATCACTCACTGTTGACATCCATTGGAAACATAAACACTGTGTTTGATCCCTACACAGTTACTGGTTTTGTTGATTCAATAAGTCTACTGATTGTTGGCCTTATTTTCATAATGACCTTGCCAACAGCCTGGCTTCTGTATGGTTAATTGTGTAAGCAGGGCAACTCCACAGGAGCACAATGTTGCAAACATAAAGCAGGGTATTACTCTGCATATACATGTGATGTAGAACACCTTATGCTTACATTACATTATAACAATATGTTTCATCAATTTTAGGTTGTAATTACCATTATTTAAAACACCTGTTTGAGTGCTCATTAGTACACTGTGCACAGTTTCATGCAGCTCAGTGCTACATCACATAAATAAGGTACGATTAAGCAAAATATATGAGTTTCCTCAATATTTTCCTGATAGAACAAAATCATGCAACATAAAATATGAAGATAAGGTTGTACATCCTATATTCGAACTCAGGACCATCAGCATTGTCGTCATACTTATACAGGTGCTGCCACAGGAATAGTTACAAAACATGGCTTTTATTGCTCCATTTCTCATTGCTGCACCTGTAGTCCTACACATATAGGTGCTGCCACAGGAATAATTACATAACAAGCCTTTTATTGCTCCATTTCCCATTGGTGCACTAAGCGCAGCAACGCGTAAACACACTGACATAAAAAAAATTAAAGCTGACACACCCCCCGATGTCATCACTCACTGTTGACATCCATTGGAAACATAAACACTGTGTTTGATCCCTACACAGTTACTGGTTTTGTTGATTCAATAAGTCTACTGATTGTTGGCCTTATTTGCATAATGACCTTGCCAACAGCCTGGCTTCTGTATGGTTAATTGTGTAAGCAGGGCAACTCCACAGGAGCACAATGTTGCAAACATAAAGCAGGATATTACTCTGCATATACATGTGATGTAGAACACCTTATGCTTACATTACATTACAACAATATGTTTCATCAATTTTAGGTTGTAATTATCATTATTTAAAACACCTGTTTGAGTGCTCATTAATACACTGTGCACAGTTTCATGCAGCTCAGTGCTACATCACATAAATAAGGTACGATTAAGCAAAATATATGAGTTTCCTCACTATTTTCCTGATAGAACAAAATCATGCAACATAAAATATGAAGATAAGGTTGTACATCCTATATTCGAACTCAGGACCATCAACATTGTTGCCCTACTTATACAGGTGCTGCCACAGGAATAGTTACAAAACATGGCTTTTATTGCTCCATTTCTCATTGCTGCACCTGTAGTCCTACACATATAGGTGCTGCCACAGGAATAATTACATAACAAGCCTTTTATTGCTCCATTTCCCATTGGTGCACTAAGCGCAGCAACGCGTAAACACACTGACATAAAAAAAATTAAAGCTGACACACCCCCCCGATGTCATCACTCACTGTTGACATCCATTGGAAACATAAACACTGTGTTTGATCCCTACACAGTTACTGGTTTTGTTGATTCAATAAGTCTACTGATTGTTGGCCTTATTTTCATAATGACCTTGCCAACAGCCTGGATTCTGTAAGGTCAATAGCTGTGTAAGCAGGGCAACTCCACAGGAGCACAATGTTGTAAACACAAGGCAGGGTATTACTCTGCATATTCATGTGATGTAGAACACCTTATGCTTACATTACATTATAACAATATGTTTCATCAGTTTTACATCTTGGAAAGCCTGCATTATGTACGTTTATTATTTAGTTGGAAGTGTTGTACAAAAGGTGCATTTATATCAGGGCATTAAAAATTACATTTTTATTCCAATGACAGTTGTCCTAGCATCCACAGTGTGTATTTTGCTTAAATATGTGTGCTGCTATCTGTCAAGGTCACTTCTGTGCAAATTTTTATATTTTTATTGCCCCCGTTTCCGTGTTCACTCTTGTACATGGAGAATTTCCATGCACACTACCAACACATACACGGAGTCTAAACAGCTTACTTTTAGGTTGTTGGATCACTCATTGCTTAAATTTCAGCAACATATGCTGAAATATGCATTCCACGAAAATTTCCAGATTTGCATGTGAGTGAGCATGATTGCACACCCTTACATGGAGTTTATTGAGTCTAAAATGTGCTGCACCCGTGTATGCATCATGCAGCAACAAACATGCAGTAAAAATGGTTTATTGAATTCCCCCAAACATCTAACATTATTATTAAAATGAAAACATGAAAAGACCCACTTTTTACTGTCTCTGGCACTGTATTGTCAGAATAACTTGGTCAATGTAAGGAATATTTCTCCATAATTAATTATTGTGGTTTAGTATTCCTTTAATGGCTATTGTCCTTTGCTTAAAAAGATTAAACAAATCTCAAGATATAGCAATCCCTAGTTCTTTAACATCTGTCATTTTTATTAAATCTGAGAAAACTGAACATATCCTAACTAGTTATTTGCCAGGCATTTCAAATAAGAGAGAACAATTACAACAGTTGTGTTTCTTTGGACATGTTCTGACTTTTTAATTTATTTTACGAAATGACTCAGCATGCTTCACGTAAATTTCCCTGAGCTCGGAAAGTAAAATATCCTCTCACTGAGATAACAATACCTCTTTAATTAGGGACTTACATCTACTCGAGTAAATATGTAGAAGAAACAATAAATCCTTTGCACATCCTGCAACCACTGTGTCTCATGAGGCACACTGAGTAAAGATTATTAATGGTGAATCATAGAGAAATTGATGGTTTCCCTGAAGCCAACTACAGGAGTGTCAGAAAGTATAGATGACTTATGCAAAGGTTTATTAGTATTACATCAAGGTTAACTCTGTAAAAATTCTTATAGCAAGAATTTAATAAATCATTTAGCTCAGATGGTTAGTATTTCATTTAGATTTTGCCTAATGGATTTCTTTTCTTGGAGTTTCTAGCAATTCATATTATACATTTTCTTTTGTCTTTTTTGGTATTGTTATGTTATCAAATGCTGTTAGCTTGCTCTGGAATGGATTAATAAGAAAGAATCCCCAGGAGATTTTTCTGGTAATTGTTTTCTGAGAAACATCTGGTTTTGCACTTAAACATTTTATATTTGCTAAATGGTACAAACATGCCAATGAAATAACAAGCTGTTTTGTTTCAGATAGCTGCAGGTATATTAAGATTGTAAAAGTCTTTCTACTAAAAATAGCCTTACATTGCAATTTAATCTTTCTCATTTGTATTTCTAGTGGCAGCCATAAATACATGAATACTTTGTATTAATTTCTTAGTGAAATAATTCTATGATTAATGCTTTCTAATTAAAGTTTTGGTATGTGGCTCTCACAAACATGTCATTTCACTGTTCTAGGAATTGTAAAGCTTGCTCTCCTTGAACAGATTAAAAACATTGCAATGAAAATACACATGCATGTGTGCCCACATACAGACACCGAGACACACACACACAC
>NC_056735.1:909583196-909725696 GCF_019279795.1 Protopterus annectens
AAGTTTCATTGTTATGAAATTCAATGTTATGAGTTTTAGATTTATACACACACACACACACACACACACACACACACACACACACACACACACACGCACACCCATATATATATATGGGTCAACTTTACTTACCAGAATGGCCATATCACTGACTTTCAATTTGGCAAGAAGAAAAGACCGACATCTGGAACACCGACTTTCCACATGAGGTAAGTAACTACTTGGCCATCCTATTAAATTTGCCCATTACCCCCACAGTAATGCGATCTAGGAGTTGGAATATTTAGTTAGGGGGTGTGGGGGGCATAGCTCCCCACATGGGTGGGTTTAATTTTGTTCAGTTTTAATTTTGTTTGGTTTATTTTGGGGGGTGGGGGATGGCCAAGCGGTTACTTACCACAAGTAGGAAGTCGGTGTTCTGGATGTCGGCCTTCTGGTTTGTCAGTCCTTTTGTCATGGTGAAGTGAAAGTCAGTGTTGTGGCCATTTGGGTAAATAAAGTAGACCCATATATATATATATATATATATATATATATATATATATATATATGTATGTATATATACATATCCGTCCACAAACTCATTTCCCATTTTGCTCATGGGGTTGGGGTGTCACTTCAGCAGTGACAATCATCTCGAGCCAGTGTTTACATTGCTGGATGGGTAGTGGTGCCATGGTAGTTCATTCGCACCACTCACTCTTTCGCACGTGTGCGTGCACAGACAAACACAGACACACACACACACACACACACACACACACACACACACACACACACACACACACACACACACACACACACACACACCCTCTCTCATCTATTCCAATTTAGAGTTTCCAATCCACCTACATCAGGTCTTTGGAATGTGGGAGGAAACCTCAGCACCTGGAGGAAACCCATGTGACTGCAGGGAGAATATGCAGACTCCACGAAGATATATATACTGTGAATGATGTCCTAGTTTTCAGCAAATAAGCTAGAATTATATGTATATGTCTAATATACCATTTGACCTAGGTTGAGGCTGAAACGGGTCCATTCACCACTTCACTTATTTGAGGAACAAAATGAAAACTATATAAAATTTAATTGTAGAGTTATTATCATTGGTTTTAGCATTATTATTGACTGTTTTCTTGAACTTCACATTGAGTGCCTTCAGGTAGTCTGATTGTTGAAGTGATTTCAAACAATGAATCGTATGGATAGTCTTATTTGTTTTAATTTAAAAAATGAAAATTCCCTTTCCTTAGGGACTCTGCACTCGCAGAGTTAATATTATAATTAGCAGAGAGTACAGGAGGCTTGTTTTCCCGCAAAAACTGATGTTATTTATTTTTCTTTTTGGTTGCAAAAGGCATGGATTTTACTTATGACACACAGTCAGTGCTTCCTTTGTCAACCTTTTGTGGTTTGATGTTCTTGCCATTGACGTGGTGTGTGGAAGTAATTCAGTAATCATAGATATATATATATATATATATATATATATATATATATATATATATATATATATATATATATATATATATATATAGATATGTGTGTGTGTGTGTGTGTGTGTGTGTGTGTGTGTGTGTGTGTGTGTGTGTGTGTGTGTGTGTGTGTGTGTATGTGTGTGTGTGTGTTTGTGTGTGTGTGTTTGTGTGTGTGGATCCCTTACACTTCGACCTTCATATGGCTGAGACCATATGATCAAAGTTTTAAAACTTCATATGGTCTGAGCGGAGATCTCTGTACAGCGCTGAATGGGAAAATTTCCCTTTTCCTTGTTGTAGTGTGATCTCAGAGTTGGTATATTTAAATAACAGGGAGTAGGGGTGCAGGGAGGCTTGCACCCCCTGCAAAAATGTTCAAGAATTTTTTTTGTTTTGCTTTATTTTTTTTTCGGGTGTTCGAACTTACAAAACGTCAATCATATGGTCTCGGCCATATGAAAGTCGATGTTTTTAAAGTTTGATCATCTGTAATAGACCCCTGTATTTTATATATATATATATATATATATATATATATATATATATATATATATACACATATATATAGTTTGGAGCTTTGGGGACTTGTTTAGGCATATATACAATTGTTGCTGGATTTTTTCAAGCTGGTGGAACAAGAATTTAATGAAAAGAAGAACTTAATGAAATGATATGTCAGCAACAACTTGAACTATCAGTGCTTTATGGGGAAGCAGCTACTGAAGTTTTCATGCATGAACTAATCGATAAGATGCTTCGCTATGAAACCAGACTGCTTGAGCAAAAGAAAAAGAAACTGTGTAGGGATTTAACAGTTTTCACTAACCAGCATGTCTTTACTTAGCCGAAACCTGCACAGTCTGCAGAGCAGTCTATTACCAACCGTAATTTGTGATTTTTGAGAGAAACCACTGGGCAGCCAGAGGTACCCCAACAGCCTACCAGCAGAGGAGAGGAGAGGGCAAGTCCAATCATTTGAGTGGCATGAGAGACCGAGGGTGGAGCATCGGGTACAGTCTGAAGAGCCGACCAATGCACTCAGGGAGGAAGAGGAAACAATGAATCAACAGCCAGGAGGGAGTCTCCTTTCACCAAATGAGGCACATTCCGTTTACTCTACACTGATGGAAGTGCCATCGTCTGTGGCAACCAGTGATAATGCAACAACTGCCTCTACAACTACAGCTGTGGTAAGAAGGAAGATTAGTATGGAAGGAGGACAAAAACAGGTTTTTCCTTTTCTACCCATACCATTTCGAGCATGGAGGAGAAAATCTGTGGAACAGGACATTAACAGGAGCCAGAAATGGAAAGAGGACCAGGTCAGTTACAAACTCACACTTTGAAGAAAATGTGGGGGTATGGGCAGTAAAGTTAATAATATCATATTTCCAAATATGAACTGTCTGCAGCTGAGACTTCTTTATTAAACAGAGATTTAAATTTCATACCTTCGACTAAAATGGACATTAGTGAATTTCTGTTATGCCTACGTATGTTTACAAGAAATGTAACACTGAAACAACAATTTTGAAATGGCAATGAGGCAAGGGATGTTCAGTTTAAGAAAAACAGTCTATATGTACGAATATTGCCGCATAATATAGAAACCTTCTTATAAGCTTGTGAAAATTCCATTTATAGGAAATAGAGTGAGCACAAAGCATTGTGTGACTTGCAGACTAATGATAGCATAGTTATAAGACCCACTGACAAAGGGGGACCAGTGGTGATACTGAATGCTGACTTTTATAATACAACTATGCAAGAAATGTTATTGGTTCCAAATGTATATGCTGAAGTACCAACAACAACTGTATTTGAAATGAGTGAACAGATTGCTAGTACTTTATATGAATGCATGTGTATGGAACTATTTAGTAAAGATCTTTTTTTATTATTTCACTGTTGAAAATCCACTCGTACCTCAAATCCATGGCCTCCCCAAGATACACAAAGACCCATATATCCCGAAATTTAGACCTATAGTAGCAGGGGCAGGATGGCTAACAGAACCCATCTCTATATACCTCGATAAGGAATTGAAGACAGTACTCAATGAATATGCATATCTCTTGAAAGACACAGAACAGTTTTTAGTGGATCTTTATGGGGGAGTGAAGCAAATGGGAACAGCAGATACAGGGATGCTGGCCACACTAGATGTAGTGTCTTTATTTACAAGTATACCCAATGTCCAGGGGATAAGCATGGTGTACGGGGATGCTGGCCACACAAGATGTAGTGTCTTTATTTACAGGTATACCCAATGACCAGGGGATAAGCATGGTGAAATCAGTGTTGACAAGGCAGGGAAAGTTCTCCAATACTAAGATAAACTTTCTCTGTATGTTACTAGAATCAGTACTAGAGCACAACATATTTATGTTCAATGGCATATGCTATAAGCAGTTGTCAGGGGTTGCCATGGGCACAAGTTGTGCCAACACATATGCAAATCTGGTTATGGTTAACTGGGAATATGAACATCTATTAGATTCTCCTCAAATAGCCTTTTACGGGCGTTTTGTTAGTGATCATTTTATTTTTTGGAAAGGTGATGGTGAACAACTTAAATCCCTGTATGCATACCTAAACACTACCGGTGACTTTTTAAGGTTTACAATGAACTGTTCTGAGATGAGTGTAGACTTCCTGGACGTTACCATATACAGAGAAAATGACCAATGGTCTACGAAATTACATAGGAAACAATGTTACAGACCATCTTTTTTACACAGAAACAGTATGCATAACCCTATGATTTTTCCTAACATAATCAGAGGTCAGGCAAGGAGAACATCTCGCTTATGTTGTCAAGAGGAAGTGTATAGAAATGAGTTAACTAAGCTAAGAACAGGTTTCTTTAATAGGGGGTATAGTGAACATGAAATTGATAAGGTGACTCATAATGTACACAAAGAAAGGAAAGGTAAAGCTAAGCCCTACTACTCTGATAGAGTAAGTAGTCACAGGGTAGGTATTAAGAATAATGTATTACCATACATTCCGATGGTTTTACCATATACAAGGGATGTGAAAAGGTTTGAAACCATCATACGACAAAATTGGCATATGTTGTTAGTAGATGAGGATACTACCAACATAATGGGTGGACAACCACATTTTGCATTTAGAAATAAGAAAAATCTGAAGCAGCAGCTTTGCTATCCAAGGACACTTGCTCTGATGGATAGCACAGTGAATAGTACCCATAGATGTGGAAAATGTACACAGTGCATTTATATAGATGAATCAAGGTTTTTTAAGCACCCTGAAACAGTGTGTCTATGGGAGCTAAGGAATTTTGCTGATTACAATACTAAGAATGTAGTGTATGTAGCTCACTGTACAACATGTTTCCATTTCTATGTTGGCAATACTAACCGTCACCTTAGGGAATGGAGTAGGGATCACCTTTACTGCACTAGAAAAGGGCAATTGTATAGTACTTTGGCTAAGCATACATTAGATAAGGGGGATGACCATATATTTTTGTTTCAGGTTTTACACATTCAGAATGTCAACAATAGGATGGAGGGCATAGTCAATACTACTAAAAATATGGAAGTAAAATGGATTTTGCGTTTAGGAGCACATAGAGGTTTGGGTTTGAATGATAGTGTTCCATTGAAGCCAGTGCTAAAATCTAGAAGGTTAAAATAAAATAAAAAAGAATAATACTATTTTAAAAAGAGAAGACTACATAAACACATGCAGGGCTTTGGGTCACTATGACATATTTCTTGAGCTGCTTCTTGCATAGATATCACTAAAGACAAACACTTGTTGAGATGTATGTATTAAAGCATATGTCTTTGTGGATGGCATAGTGGTGCGGCGGTAGCATTGTCGCCTTGCAGCAAGAGGTTCTCCGGTTTGATGCTGGGGTGCCTTCTGCGTGGGGTTTGTATGTCTTCCCTGCAATTGTGTGGGTTTCCTCTGGGTGCTCCGGTTTCCTCCCACATTACAAAGACATACATCTGGAGCATTTCTCCCCAGGCCTCTGCTGAAAATTGGCTTCGTTCCAAGTTGGACTTTCCCGGTTAACAAATGATAAATAAAATATGTATTTGCTAGGTGGACAACATGTGCATTTATTAGGCAGAAAATATGTATTCATTAAGTTGTTGAGTGTGTACTGCTTATACTTTTATATATATTTTTATATATATTTTTATGCTTATATCTACGCACATAAGTAGCTACTAAATGGGGAACATGAGTATATGTATTTATTCATTGACTTTTTATGTATTTTATTTATATTTATCCACATGTTCTTGTCTTTACATTTTGTGCATATGGTTTTTAAACAGAGTTTTTCTGACTTCAGCAATTAACTAAGTGCAAAACATAACCATAGTAATTAATTGATTGCTGAGTGCTGAATTAACTTTGAGTGGTAGGATTGGCTGTTCTAGTCAGGGGCGGCTCGTGGCATCGGACTGCCGGACTGCAGCCCCCTCAGCTAAATAGTAGTAATTGTTTATGTTTTAAAAAATAATGTAAAAAAAAAAAAAACTTTTTTTTTGTACTTTAAAAACAAATTTCGAGTCCGTGACACGGAAGTACACGCATGCGCATTGCGCACTTTAACCACCTCGGGCTGCGGCGGTTTTAAACAGCTTTTTTTTTTTTGTTTTCATTGCAGCCCGGAGGAGTAATGAAGGCATCATTGTGATGCCCAGAAGTCTATGCGGTTCCAAACCGCATAGAATTGGAAGGGGCTCGGACTGCGACGTCCCCAGGCACGTCATGACGTGCTTGCTGGGCTAAATGCTGCTGATTGGTTGTCGCTCTCTTCCCGGGCTTTATGTGTTGGGAAAAGAGCAAGAATCAGTCAGTCAGTTGTCGGCTAGTTTGTGGATTGACCTTTTTGGCTTTTTTAATAATTTTTTTTTGTTTTGGCATTAATTGGATTGGAATCAGACGGGATTTTACTTATTTGGGTGTGCTAGAGAGAGAAGGAAGAACAAGAAGAAAGAAGAAAAAAGAAAGAAAAGAAGAAAAGAACAGAGTGAAGGTGCAGAATTAAAGTAAGTATATATTGTGCTATTCATGTCCAGTCAGAGTGATATCACTACAGTGTTGATGTTGAATCTGTTAACTTATTTGCACTAGTAATCGACTCTCCTCTGCTCTCTGATGTGATTGATGCAGTGAAATCTGACTTTGAAGTGCCCACCATGTCATCAGCATCAGCTATATGACATCATCCACAAACAGTTACTAAAAAGCAAAGTCTAGAATATAAAACAAACAGCAATGCCCACGATGCACAAATAAGTGATACAAAACTATCTACAATAAGCACAGATGGAAGGGAAGTCATGAACTTCATAGAGATTCTTCTTGTTGCTAAAAAGCACTGTAGTGTGATAATAAGCTGGCACTCCTGCACAGTTTAACTGGAAATAATTTCCCGTGTTTTATGTCCACAGCAGGCAGCATTTCTCAGTTGTCACATAAAGTAAACATTTAGCTCATGATAGAGTTCATACTTCCATGAACAAGGAGAGGAACTGACTCTGAAGATGTTTAAAAATAACAAAACCAGTAGTTACTTCACTGTTAGCTTTGCTTTAAGTCAGTCACATGCAGCCTGGAAGATTAATTACCTAACACAATTACAAATGAAATCCTGCATATAAGATCACCACACACATTTGGGATAAAGTAGTGTTTGCCTAAGTGACTAGTAAATCGCAATATGTTTTTAAACATTTTCCACTGTTGAAGTGATTATGTCACAAATTAAAGACACAATGAAGAAAGAATGAAGATTGCGTGAGCTAAACAGGTGTGAAAAGTCAGTTGTTGCCTACAGTACGACAGCCATATAAACTGTGTATTACATGGTGGTGGTGGATAGAGAATAAGGCTTGAACCCTGTACCTTAGGCCCATGTGGCAAGAGCTTGAATTCCCTACCCACCACCATTTGTAAAACATTTGCAGATTTTTGCCTCATATTTGTTTGTTCTGTCCTCATAAAGTCTGTGGTTTCTGTAGTTTTGTTACTTAACACAGCCAGTAGTGCAATGGTAGTATTATTGCCTGACAGCTACAGGTTGTCTGGTTTGATTCTTGGCTGTGGTGCCTTCTGTGTGGAGTCTGCATGTCCTCCCTGTGTTTGTGTGGGTTTGCTCTGGTGTCCTCAATGGATATTTGTCCCTATTGTTGGACTGTATTCCCCCATTATTGGCTTCGTCCAGGTTTTTTGTGTCAAGGTTGAGAGCTATGGTGATAACTGAACTCACTGAATATGTTTGGGGGCTGTATTCCCCCATTATTGGCTTTGTTCAGTTGTTTTGTGCTAAGATGTTGACAGCTATGGTGAGAACTGAATTCACTAAATGGTAGCCATTTAAGTTTCAGTCTTCCTTTCTTTCATAAAACAGATGATTTGGCATAGTGGTACATTCCTGTGACTGTTTTGCACAGGGTCCTGGGTTCAATACTTGGCAGTGAAATGTATGGTGGCAACACAACATTTTATTCTAACAACTTTCCAACATTATACAAGCAATGTTTAAAATGTGTCGCTGTTTTTTGGTCTTCTGCCTCCAGATTTCTTGTGCTGCAAAGTTCAGAGATGCAACTGAGTGTCAAGTAGATTTTACAAGGGGAACAAAAATTTAGTGCTGCTTATGCCAAGTCTGCTTGCATTGTTAATAGCACAATAGGTAGTGTACTTGCTTTTGGTGCAGAAGGCTGTGGGTTCTACTCCCAGAGTATGTAGATGCATTGCTGATACTGCACTGTATTGTAAAGGGGGTGGATGCTGCAGTCTTTATTGGTGAAGATACCTAGTAACTATGAACCTGTTATCAGTTTGCCATTCATTCCCTAATGCAATATTACTAGCTTATCATTTTGTAATGCAACTTAGGCAATTTATTTCTCATGGGCAACAGGCACTTTATTCGTAGATGAAACAATGAAATATAAAGTTGTTTGCTAGCAGCAACTTCTTCATTAGTTACAGATTTCTTTAATGTGAAATTATTTAGATGACTTTTACTTCTTCAGAGATTGTGCATATTTACTGATACTGGTGGACTGTAGAAGTTTGAGAAGACTTTTATGATAGATATGTTCCGAATTGGGCAGTTTTGTCATTATTGGTGCATGCATTTTGTTTCATTGTTTCCTGGAAAAATGTTCAAAACAAATTTAAAATGCCCTCTAACAACTGTGCTATATTGTGCAAGGAATATAATTTAATACAATCAGGAATGTGTATCAAAGACCACGTGTATGTTTCGTGTGCAAGGGGCCTATGATTTGAAAACAGCCAAAAGTTAATCTTTATCTGCCACTGGCAAAATGTATTTTCTTTGAATGTGGGTTTCAATGCTGTTTCAATGAATGTGAGTTTAAAGGGCAGAGAAGTTTTAATTCTAGGTCTGTTTTCAATATGAGACTGCATGGCTTTGTTTAGTAGACGTCTTAGTGTCTGTGCTGTAAAATGCAAAATAAAACTTTCAAATGAAGTCCAAATCATCGTAGAAGTAAAGCATTATGCACATTAGTGTTTATGGTAAATGGGGTGAAATAGCCAAGTAATGGTTCATTGGAATGGCTGCAGGGAGGAGGCTCCATTCGACCATGATTTTGTGAGGGGGGAAGGGCAGCAAACTCAAAGACAGCCCCGGCTGAACTATACCTCTCAACTGTCCAGATTTTCACAGAATGAATAGATTTTTTCTTATTATTTTTGGTTTGTTCCTCATAAAATGTGTGGCTTTATGACAAATAATTTAGGAATTAAGTCACTAAATAATGACAGACACTGGGTTTCAGACTTCATAACCTTCAGAAAAATGCATGCTAAAGCAAGACCTGTTATTCTATCAATTGTCTCAGTTTATACAACAATTTATAGTACTGTTTATATGTTCCCCCAGTATATTTGGCCTTGTCCAGATTTCCTGCATTAACAGGTTGACAGGCACATGCAAATAAATTGCTTTATAGAATTAGGCATATCCAAACCTCTCAACTGTCCCCGATTTTGGTTCAAATGTTGTTCTTCCCCTAATAATCCCACCGCAAAATGGCAATTTTGGAAGAAAACGTGGAGGGCTTACAATTAAGAAATAACTGTAATAATCAGAGTTATAGATTACTTTTATTTCAGAAATGCATGCAGATTATTTTATTTTGTCAGCTGCTCAGGTTAGCCTTACTAATATTAAAAAAACTGTCCCTTCTTTGACAGGTTTCCAGCTGTATTGTGTGGCTATTTTATATTTTTGCATCACATGTTTGGTCCATTTTTCATAAAATCATGCTTTTTGGCTTACAATTAAGAAATAACTGTAATAATCAGAGTTATAGATTACTTTTATTTCAGAAATGCATGCAGATTATTGTATTTTGTCATCTGCTCAGGTTAGCCTTACTAATATTAAAAAAAAACTGTCCCTTCTTTGACAGGTTTCCAGCTGTATTGTGTGGCTATTTTATATTTTTGCATCACATTTTTGGTCCATTTTTCATAAAATCGTGTTTTTTGGCAAATTAGTGGCAAATCATTAAAGACTGAAGTTAGAAAATAATGACAGACATTTGAGTTTCAGATTTCATACCTTTCAGAAAATTCATACTAATGCAAGACCTACTATTATCTTTCTAAGTTTATAAGAGCAATATTTAAAAATTGTCCTTATTTTTGAGCCTTTGTCCCACTTCTATTTATGACTCTGTCCATATTTCTTGTTCTGAGGTTGAGAGGTATGACAAATATGTCAGGCCCATCACAGTCAGCCAGAGACATTTCAAATTGTGACATACTTGTTGCACCCCACTCCCCCATGTAGTGATTCTGGATGTGTCCAACCAAGGCAAGGAGCAGTTATGCAGTGTAAATGTGCAGAGTATCTCCCCCCCCCCAATCCAAGGTAGACACAAGTGCTACTTTTATTCTATCCTTGATTTTGCAGAATGTTCTGGTTTCGGTCATATTTTTTTACTGTTGATTTATGCTTATTATTACTCAGAAAGTGCCTGTTGCTCTGTGTTTAAGTAGCAATGCTTTAATGATCATCAGGTAAGTTTGTCTGAGATTGTAAGATGCAATTAAGCTTTAATAAGCATACTGTTAAAGAATTGCCAACACTGAAAGAATTTCTGTTGTTAGCATGCAGATAATACTTACATAACTAGATAATGTATAAGCCTTGGGTATTGAAATGCATATGACAGAATTTGTAATAAAGTACGGGATTACATTATTTTAAGAAGCTCATTATATTAGCTGGAGACTTGCAATCATCTTTGCAGGGTTTACCTGTAAACCAAACAGATGCCAATCTAGAATGTGTGGTCCATTACCTGTACAGTAATCCTTTAAGCAATGTATCTTGAGCTTGTTTCTTGTTTGCTTTTCATTTTTTACTTTCATCATGGTTTCCCCATGAAACAAGTAGATAGTTGTCAGGCAGCAGGTCTTTTTTGGATAAGAAGCATTTTTACAAGTGGGGGTATCACAGAGATTGCTACTTTCAGCATGTTACTTGGTACTTTTATAAAGCGGAATATAAATTCTAATTAGAACTGGAGTCCAAAAAGAAGTAGCTTGAGTTGAGTGCTGCTTGTTTTTCATATACTTGACTTTGACTGTCATTCCAGTAATGTATTTAAAAAGTAATTTCTTTTTTCATGCCTCACAACCTTTTTGTTTCCATCTAGATATTAAGTAAGCTGTCATGCAGCCAATGCACTGAAATATTATTATTCTTCTACACTTCATTGTGCCTTGATTGGACTCTCATAATGACGGTTTGGCATGCAGGGCAGCGTATTTAATTAAAGTTACAGTTTTTGTGGTTTTGAGCATAGCTCCTCCTCTTTCTAGTTGACCACACCCCTTCCCATTGACCCTACCCATTCACCTGTCTCCTGCAGCCCCCCTTTGATTTGAAGTCACCAGCCGCCACTGGTTCTAGTAATGAATTAAAGTATTTAAGTGCTGTTGCTGTTTGAATGAACTGTCTGATGAAGTAATGGTTGCCATTGTGAATGTGCTCACCATTTTGTATTAAAAAAGAAGATTTTAATTTGTCGTGGTTCAGCTTCTTTATTCCAGCTACCTTCCTACTGTGCGCCTGTGTTTCAACATATATATATATATATATATATATATATATATATATATATATATATATAAATATATATATGTGTGTGTGTGTGTGTGTGTGTGAGTGTGGATCCCTTACACCTTGACTTTCATATGGCTGAGACCATATAATCAAAGTTTTAAAACTTTAAATGGTCTGAACAGAGATCTCCGTACAGCGCGGAATGGAAAAAGTTCCATTTTTCTTGCTGTAATGCGATTTCAGAGTTGGTATATTTAAATAGCAGGGAGTGGGGGGTGCAGGGAGGCTTGCCCCCCCCTGCAAAAATGTTCAAGAATTTTTTTTGTTTTGTTTTATTTTTTTTCAGGTGTTCGAACTATCAAAACATCAATCATATGGTCTCGGCCATAAGAAAGTTGATGTTTTAAAAGTTTGATCATCTGTAATAGACCCCTTTGTATATACTGTATATATATATATATATATATATATATATATATATATATATATCCCCTCCCCAAAGCTCCAAACTATATTTTTTAATATATATATATATATATATATATATATATATATATATATATATATATATATATATATATATACATATATATATATATATATATATATATATATATATATATATGTGTGTGTGTGTGTGCGTATATATATATATATATATATATATATATATATATATATATATATATATATGCATATACATTAAAAAATGTAGTTTGGAGCTTTGGGGACTTGCTTCCAAGTCAGGGATATAGGCAGACCTGCTCCACTGCAAAAAAATAAGTCTTTGGGGGAATTCAGTAAAGGCTATATGATTTTATTTCATGTACACATCTCCCTGTGTACACAAGTGTGAACATTTTTAAATTCAGTAAATGCTGCTTAGCAGCATGCAAGCATGCAAGCATGCACAAACAGGGAAACTTCCCAGGCAATGTAAATTACTGCATAAGCAGGTGAATCTTATGCAAATTAGCCGGTTGGAGAGATCCAGCAAGCCAAAAGGCATTTGTGTAGACTCTGTGTCTGTAGTGTAAGTGGAAATTTTCTGTGTACAGGAGTCTCCATGGACAGAAGGAGGTGCAAAACTTCACAAATATGGACATAACTCCCCTGAATGTGTGGAAAGCATACCTTGTGGATGTGTGACAGAGGAAGGGAATATGTAAAAATATTTTTTCAATAATTTCCTCATTTGCACTATGCTCCACATTGCACAAACATGCTTAACAGAAAAAAAAGTAAAATAACATTTATAATGTAGTTTTCACAAATGTACTGTAGGACCTTCCATCGGGTCCATACAATGGTGCATTTGTGTTGTTACCTAGTTCACATGGCAATGAACCATGTAGTTTCCAGGCTGTCAGCACATATATATATATATAAATGAGGTACATTTGTTGAATTGCTTGAAGGAGCGACCGTGTAAGCATATCCACTTTGTGTAGCCTCCTACACTATGTTGATATTCGCACTGGATGTGTATGACATCAGGGGTGTATGTCCTATTACTTTTAGGAAGTTTTAGTGCTCAAGTGCATATGTTTGTTAGGGATGCCACTTAGCTTATTGTGTTTGCACAAGCAGACCACCCAGGTCACAGTGATGACATAGGAAACAATCAATTAAAACCAGATGTATTCAATTACTAATATATACTTTTGTATAAGCTATGCTGCACTGTGCTGTGCATAACTGAGCATGTTTGTGTGTACAGACCACTCAAGTCACAGTGATGACGTAGGCAGCTATCATTTCAACCTGATATATTCAATTAATAATTATGACTTTTGTATAAGCTATGCTGCATGTGTGGTGCATAGCCCACATTGTGCAATAAAGTAGGGCCTTTAAAACATGTCAATTACATCCTAGGCAGGTGAACTGCATCATAATTAGCCAATCCCACATGGTGGACCTACAGCAGAACTGTATAAAGTATGCATGCGCCTTACATTCTGATTTTCCCTCGATAATTTGAACCATTGGAGGACAGATTTGGGAATTTTAACTGAGATAATGGTAGTGACAGCTGCAGCTATGCTACATCTGTATGTACTAGATTCTGAAGTCAGTGCTGCTGGTGCTGCTAACAATAGGCCTTGGCCAAGATGGAGAAGAGTGTTCAGGCCCAGGGTAACCTTCCAGGAGCTACATGAGCTGGAAATTGTAGACCGCTACAGGGTGAACAGGGACATATTACAAGAACTTATTGAGCTCTGTCACCCTCAACTCAGAGCTAGAGCTAACAGAGGGAAACCCATCCCAGCAGAAATAAAGGTATGTATAGCTGTTAGGATACTAGCTACAGGTACCATTCATAGACCAAATGGGGACAAGATGGTGGTGTCATAGTCAACTGCATCCGGGATACTCCACCAATTCCTGGGTGATATGCTTCCACATGCCAGTGAGCACATATCTTTCCCCCTTTCCTCTTAGGTGAGGACCAGCAATATGCAGCACATCTGCCATGTAGCACATTACCCTGAAGTACAGGGTGCCATAGATTGCTCTCATGTACACATCAAGGCACCACCTGGTGAGCAGGGTACAATCTATGTTAACTGCAAAGGGTACCACTCCATCAACTGGCAAGTAATGTGAAATGCCCAGGGGATTGTCCTGAATCTGTGTGTTGGCAACCCTGGCAGTTATTATAACTCCTATATCTGGTACACATCACAGTTGTACCAGATCTTTGCTATGAGGGACCTCCCACAAGGCCATTTCTGGGGGATTGCTGGCTATGCCCTGGAACTCTGGATGATGGCACCCTTTAAAAATGCACACATATCCATGGAAGAATGCCATAATGAGGAACATGCACAAACTAGGAACATCATAGAGCATATGTTTGGGCTTCTGAAGTCACAGTTCCAGTGTCTGGATATATATGGATGTATCTGGTGAAGCCCTGCAGTATACTCCAGCCAGATAGTCACAATATGTGCTATGCTACACAATCTGATCCTGCAGAAACAGCTGCAGCAGGATCAGCAAAGGAAAGAGATATACAACCCTCCGTCAGTGTCTAGGTCACCACAGCCGACTCGGAGGAGGAACCCACATAATGTCCCTTTAGGCAGACATAGGGGTGCTCATTATACCCTGGCTTTGGCTAAGATACAGTGCATAGCACATCACAGGCAACCTAGGGACCTAGAGACTGACACCTTACTCCTTCTCACATACATATATTAAAGTTGATGCCAGGCAGCTCACACATTCTGTACCTTTCCATGTATTATTTATTTTACATTTGTTGACCAGGAGTAGTCTGACTCAGCTGCAAATAGCCTTTTTTCAACAGAGGCCCAGGGAGAAAATTTCCACAGAAAGGTACAACACAAAAAAGCAATTACAGAGATAATTACAATATTTACTGGTATTAACAACATTGTAGAAGTTACAAATATTTAACGGTAATCATTTCTAATGCAGGTAATGTGATATGCTATGATTATATTCTTGCAGTAAATAGAGTTAGTGCATTAAAACATTAGTTACCTACTAGAGCTGGTTGAGGGGAGGTTTGTAGGAGTTAGGCTAAGGAACAGGAAAAGGTAAGTTAGACAGAAATTGATAGGCAAGGTAAGGAAATAAGTGCTTAAAGCTGAGCAGAGTGAAAGCCAAAGTAAGGGATAGTGGTCAACTAAGAGGCAGGTTATATGGGGAAGGACAGTTTATGGGGGATGTGTGCAGGACCAGATTACTTTTAAGTATTCCTTTACAGCTGATTTTATTTTTTTGTGTTGAGTTATTTGTCTGATTTGGAGTGGAAGCTTGTTCCAGTCAATGGTAGGATGATAGCTATAAAGGTTACTACCCATTTTAGTCCTAGGTTTGTGGATAAAGAGTAAGTCTTGATCAGAGCTGCGAAGCAATCAAGTGGGGGGAAAAGTGAGATCCAGATTTAATATGCTTCTCAACAACCGATAAGATTTAAATATAAGGATGGAAACTTGTGCGCTAGCCACTCTAAGGCTATTTGTTCCCCTTTTAATATGTAATCTCTAACTATTTGCCTAATCAACTACCATCTCTCATCCTCTTTCTTGTTTGACCTCTTGAAAACAAAATGTTTAAATATTTCATTAAATAAACTTACAATGTTGTTAACCTTCAGTATAAGCATGCCTGTGTATTTACACCTGTTGTGTACATGTGGAGCTTTTCTCCCCAGGCCTCCGCTGAAAATGGACATGTATCCAGTTGGACTTCCCCGGTTAACATATGTAAAATAAAAATAAAAATAAATAAATAAATAGGCTAGGGCAGTAGAAAGGTTGATATAATACAAACTGTATAATCTGGAAGTGAGAGAGAAGAAGCAGATTGGGTAGTTCCAATCAGGTTTAGTGTTTATGTGAAACACAGTGATGAGTTTTATAAGTATCTTGGGGAGAGAATCTAGCTATCTTGCTATAAGTTGAGTTAAGTTTTGCTAGGAGTGTGGTGTTGAGGTTTGTGTTTGAGAACCATAGAGAAGTCTGGGTAATAGATAGGTATAAGATAGGGTTACTTTAGATTTGTTGGTGAGAAACTTTCTATTCCTGTAAAGGAGGCCTAATTTTTGATGGGTCTTCCTGATGCTGTTATTAATGTGCAAGACAAGTTTAAATTGATCATCTACAGTGACACCTCAGAGTTTGGTACTGGTTTCAGCTACTACTGGAGTTTTATTGAGAGACATTATAGTAAAAGTAGATTTGAGATGGATAAAAGTTTTTGGGAGTTTATTTTTTTAGGGTATAGGATAAGTTGGTTGGTAGTAAGCCAGGATTCCACTGATGTGAAAGCAGTTTGAGTCTGAGAGATGAGATCTGATGGAGAGTCAGAGATAGTAATTACTGTGGAGTCATCTGCATATTGTACAAGAGATGACTGGGAGCAAGAAGTATAGAGTAGATTTGTAAAAAATATTAAATAGCAGTGGACCAAGGATGGAGCCTTGGGGTGCACCCATTGTTACAAGAAGAAAAGGGGATAGCGCTGAGAGCTACTTCACTGATTGTGATCAGTCAGTGAGATAGCTGGAAAACCAGGTGACAGTATCAGAGGATAAATTAAGATTAGTTAGTTTAGTCAGAAGTAGAGCGTGTGAAACAGTGTCAAAGGCTCTAGAAAAGTCTAAGAATAGGCAGGAGACAAGTTTGTTGTTATCACGAGTAAGGGATATAGTTTTAGCAAAGGAGATCAGTGCAGTGGTTGTACTGTGTTTTGGGCAGAATCCATGCTGAATAGGAGTAAGTAGATTTTCTTGTAGTAAATATTGAAGTGTCTGCTTGCGTATGCATTTTTCAAGTATTTTTGAGAGGGGAGACAGGATGGTTATGGTCTAAAGTTAGAGATTTCATGGGAATTTCCTCCTTTGTGGATAGGTTGTTGTATCTTTTGGCTTTTCCCGGTTAGGGGTCGCCACAGCGGAACTCCGGTCTGCTAATGATTGGCAGTAGATTTTTACGTACCGAGTTGCCAGTCCTGACGCACAACCTTCAATAAACGCACGCTCATTCATGCATGTCTCCACACAGAAGACACTTTAGCTGAGAATCGAACAAGACAACGTCTTACTGTGAGGCGACAACGCTACCACAGCACCACCACTGCAGTCCTTTGTGGATAGATAGTGAGTAGAATTCTTTCCAACTGGAAACTTTAGACTAACCCTGGGATACAATAATCTTAAAACTCTGTGCAAGAACAGTGTAGCTGCTCTTGTATGGAGTCTGCCTGCCGAGCGATTCACTAAACCCTTAAACTGCTGTGTGCGAGCCTGCGTACACTGTTCTTCCACAGAAACCCATGTAGAATGCTAATTACCTCATTTGCTAGTAAAAAACATGCAAATAAGGTGAATTACTGATTCAGCAAGCAGTCAGGTATCCGTGCAAGAACAGTGTTAGTTGCAGAAATGTATTTGGTTACTGACCATGTACATTTCTGCAAAAATCAAAATGGAGATATGATAGCTCAAATAAAAGCATGTATTATAATCTGTAGGCATGCCAATGGCCAAATATATGGCCATTGGCTTGGAAAAGTGTTTTAATTTTATAAAATAGAATTTTTTTTTTGGCCAATCTCGGCCATTTAAGCATAGGGCAGCGGCGAGCAAATGGGAAGGTGCCGAAAATTAAAAAAAAATCTGAAAATTCATTTTCAAGGGAAATCTGCATTTTGCCATTATAGTGTATGGCATGCATAATCAAAACAAATACCAGGGAATAGTGGTTTTCAAGGGGAAAGGGCCCGTGTTAGTGCAGTAACTATGGACTAAGGCAGTGGGGTATGCAAATGAGGGGAAATTTACTGGATCACAAAATATTCTAAGTCCACACACTGCACCTAAACATGTAGGTGCTAGAACATGATGGTGTAGGCAGGCAGAGCAGCTAACATGAAAAGGAGGTGTGTCATGCTTGCTGTAAGCACATTGGAGCTCCACGGCCCATGTTTGCGCATATCTAAGAAAAGCTAAGCAAGAGTGTGTGTCTCAGGCTGTATAGCTTTGTTTACATTGCCTAAATGGGTGTGCACAGCACACACCAGGTCGTAAACAAAAAAAAAAAAAGAAAAAAGAAAACAGGAAATGGCAGCACTGTGTACATGTTAGCAAGGGGGTGTGTCTGAGGCTGTATAGTATAGCCATGTTTACCTTGCCTAAAGGGGTGTGCAAAGTGTGCACCAGGACTTCAACAAAGAAAAAGCAGGAAATGGCAGTACTGTGTACATTTGAGCACTGTGTTTGCATGGCACGTCTTGGGGCTTAAAACAGGAGGAAATGGCAAGTGAAACAAGAGAAAAAAAAAAAAAAAACGGAAATAGCAGAATACAGCCAGTTAAATGCAAGTAATATAGCTGGCAGGTGGAATGTATCATATTCAGCCAATCAAACAGGCAGCATCTGCAGCACACCACTATAAATTGTGCAAACACCTTTCAGTCTGTTTATTTCCCACAAACTCTGCACCATAGGTGTACACAAATGGGGAAATTTTAACTGACAAAACTAACAAAAAATGTTAGGGGCTGCTGTTGCTTTGATCTATCAGTATGTGCTAGAGACCAAGAGTGGTGAGGAGGATAATGCTGACAACCGCCTCAGACTGAGGAGGAGGAGAAGAGTGGTCAGACCCAGGGTAACCTACCAAGGGCTACATGATCTGGAGACAGTAGAGTGCTACAGGGTGGACAAAAACATACTGCAGCAAATCATCAAGCTGTGGCAGCCTCAACTCAGACCTAGAGCCAACAGAGTGGAACCATTCCCAGTGGATACCAAGGTATCTGTAACCTTAAGAATACTAGCTATAGGTACTTTCAAAAGACCTGCTTGGGACATCATGGGGGTCTCACAGGCATCTGCATCCAGGGTACTCTACCAGTTCCTGGATGCCATCCTACCACATGCTGGTGAGCACATTTACTTCCCTAACATCTGTGAGGAGAGGACCAGCAATATGCTTCTCTTCTACTATGTAGCAGAATAAGCGGTGGTACAGGGTGAGATAGAATACATGCACATCCACATCAAAGCACCACCAACAGGGTAGGGTCTACATAAACCACAAGGGCTTCCCCTCCATTAACTGCCAGGTCATGTGCAATGCCTAGGATGTTATCATGAATGTGTGTGCTGACAGCCCTGGAAGCTATCACGACTCCCACATCTGGCATTCATCACAGCTGTACCAAGCATTTACCAGTGGGTACATCCCGTATGGCCATCTGCTGGGGGATGCTGGCTATGCAATGGAGTCTTGGATGATGACACCCATCAGAAATGCACACACACTCACTCAAGAATGCCATAATGAGGCACACGAACAAACCAGGATCATTATAGAGCATGTGTTTGGGATGCTGAAGTCATGGTTCCGCTGCCTTGACATATCTGGTGGAGCCTTGCAGTACTCTCCAGCCACATGTGTACACATGTTCATAGTATGTGCTTTGCTACACAATATAATCCTGTGGAAACAGCTGCAGCAGAAACAAAATGGGGAAGGGCCACACAGCCCCCCACCATTGTCAAGGTCTCCACAGCCACAGAGGAACTAAGAGGGGGAACATCCGGAGCCTGCCCCTGTAAGCAGATGGTGGCATGCCCAGTATGCCCTTGCCTTGGCAAAGAGGCAATACATAGCACATACACGGACACTGTAGGGACACAGGGGCTGACATCTCTTTCTGACTCGCACACACAGTAAAATGAATGCCAAACATCACACCACTTTATACCTTACCATGTATAGGCAGTGTACTGTGTGCATCTGACATAGTCAGCCCTCAAGTACCATCCTCACAACTGCCTCAGGAATAAGGTAAGTCAGTCTTGTTAACTATAAATGAATGGAGTACAATGTTCTGATAGCATATCTATGGCACTGATGCAAGCATGCAAGGGAATTCTGTGGCTTGCTGTGATAGCAGCAGATAACTGACAGCTATGTGGGACAGTAGGACGAGTATGGCCAGTACTGGCATACCCATACTATGCAGTACCACCCTAGTTGACAAATACCACTGCAGTATATGTGGTGAGCCAAATAACTGGGGGGTCATAGGTCACATGCATGGATGTCAAAGTGGGGGTCCCATACTCACCCCCAGATTCACCCAGCAGATCAGCTGTAGAAAACCATACAGAAATGTCTGGCAAAGGCCCCCAAGTTGTGACATCCATGAAATTCCCACCCACAGACTTTACACAGTGAAATCACAGCAAGTCTGGCAGTGGCAGTATGACTCTGAAAGGTAAGAAGTCCAAAAATAAAAATGTTTATGCCAGAACAATCTGACCTGTGATCAATACTGTTACACCTGTAATCTCAAAGATAGGGCACACCACTATGTTAATGGGACCAACATGTTAAGCAAATAGCAGCACAGTCTGTGCAAATGTGTATTGTGTACAGGTATGCCCCCCACCCCCACCTATAGTCCCATAGAAATGCAGTAACATGTCCCTAGCCTTAAGCAGCTTCCAGCTGTCACCCAGAGTGATGGCTCATTATGAACAGAAAGCAATTGTCAGTAACACCCAGTCAACTTACTGGTGCAATCCCAGGGGTGTCCACTGCCTGGGAGCCTGGGAACATATGATCATCAGAATGCACTGCCTTCCTACAGATGGCCTGCATCTGTCACACCTGGCCTACAGGCCTCTGGCAAAGGCCCATGCCTCACCCACAGTGCCCTTTTAGAGAGTGTCATGGGGTCCATAACACCAACAGATCACAGTCAACAAAATGCAAAGAAAGGCCATGCTGCTAACTGCTAGGAGCAAACCTGCCAACCTCAGAATGTCAGAAATCTGGACAAAGCTGTGAATAATGGGGTGATAAAGGAACAAATGGGAGGACACCATTCAAATACTGATCTAATAATGTTAGAAAGTTGATGGAATGATTGTATTAGCATGGAATTTCTGAAGGGTATGAAGTCTGAAACTGCAATGTCAACTGTCAGTAATATATCTGACTTCAACCCTGAGTGAGTTGGAAAACACTTTTGCTTGAAAACCACACTTGTTTGGGTAACCAACCAGATATACGACTCATGAATTTGGACATTCTGCGAAACTCTGTACAGTCGGCAGTTATTGCTAGGAGTCTAAACATGGGAATGTATTCATTGCAGGCAGTCCTAACCCTGGAAGATGGTGACATGTCTGGCCCCACAGAAACCTGGCCCACAGCCATAGGGAGTGACACATCCTTCCCTGATCACTCAACCTAGGCAACATCCTGACCCCAAAATGTGGGTGGCCAAGCCAAATGAGGTGGGGCATACATATATATGTGTGACACACACACCTCCAGGCTGGTCAGACAGTCTGGCACACACAAGACCCTCCAAGTGCCATCAACCCATGAGAAGACCCCTTTAAAAGTTGTGGTAGCTACAGGCCAACATATCTGACCCAGGACACCTCACCCCACATATCTTACCCACTACAAATCTATCTGGAGTCTGCCTGTCACCCTGATCCTGCCTGACTTATATTACCCAACCTTGCACAAGAAATCAAAACATGCCAGAACAGAAATGTATAGAGATTCCCCCATTGTAATATATCACCAATGTGCTGGACCCTTTACACAGCTTCAACAGTAAATTGGTTGTAGGCACACCTCTCAACAGTCTGGATTGTGCAAGAATGCCTAGTATTTGGCCCCCAATATTGGTTTGTACATCATCCATTCTATACTACTCTGGTAAATCACTGTGATGCTCTAAGGAGGTATGTAATGAGGTACTGAAATAATAGATTACAGTGTCACATGCCATACATGTCAGATGTCTGCTAAAACAAACCCTGTAACTCTAGAAACTCACACATTGCTCAGATAAATAGTCCCACTCACCATATGTATGGCCAATTGTCCCTCCATCTCCAGATATACTGCACCAACAGGTTGAGAGGTATGGCTGTAGCACAAAAAACACCATACTGGAGCACAACAATCTCTGGAATGGAGTCCCACAGTTACTACAGAAGGTCACACTGGGCATGCTCATACACTTAGAGAATTCTCAGTAGGATCTAGGAATTAACAGGCCTTACCCAATCAGTTCACTTCCCATCACCCTACTTTAGCAGTCCTGAAGATGTCTGTCACCCTAGAAGTACCTCTTGGCAACCCTCAGCCCTGTAAGCTCTGTGGCTCAGGTGATAACTGTGTAATATTCTAGTATATTTAACTAGTTAGGTAGGAATTCTAATCTCAATCCTGGCAAATGTAAAAGTGTGTGTGTGTGTGTGTGTCTGTGTGTGTGTGTTTATATGTCAAAGATTCTGGGTCCATTCACACCCAGTATACTTCCCATTGCCCTGCTTTAGCAGTCCTGTAGATAGCAGTCACCTTAGAAGTATCTTTCTTCAGCTCTGTGAGCTCTGTGGTGCATGTGATAACTGTGTAATACTATAGTATAAATAACTAGTTAGATAGGAGTGCTAATCTCAGTCTTTGCAAGTGTGAAAGTTTGTGTGTGTTTATAAGTCAAAGACTGTGGGTCTATTTACACCCAGTGCACTTCCCATTACCCTACTTTAGCAGTCCTGCAGATATCATTCACCTTAGAAGTATATTTCATCAACCTTTAGCCCTATAAGCTCTGTGGTGTGTATGATAACTGCTTAATCCTATAGTATACGTAACTAGTTAGGTAGGAGTTCTAATCTCAGTCTTGACAAGTGTGTGCATGTGTGTGTTTGTACATCAAATAGTTTAGGTCCTTTCACACCCAGTAAACTTCCCATTGCCCTACTTTAGCAGTCCTGCAGATATTAGTCACCTTAGAAGTATTGTCAGCCCTCAGCTTTATAAGCTCTGTAGCATGTGCAATACCTTTGTAACACTGTAATATAAGTAACTAGTTAGATAGGAGTTCTAATTTCAGTCTTGGCAAATGTAAAAAAGTGTGTATATGTGTTTATAAGTCAAAGATTTTGGTTCCAGTCACACCCAGTAAACTTACCATTGCCCTACTTTAGCAGTCCTGCAGATATCAGTCACCTTAGAAGTATCTGTCATCAGCCCTCGGCTCTATAAGCTCTGTAGCATGTGCAATAACTGTGAAACACAAAATTATATATAACTAGTGAGATAGGAGTTCTAATCTCAGTCTTGGAACGTGTGTGATTATAAGTCAAAATTTTTGGGTCCAGTCAAACCCAGTACACTTCCCATTGCCCTACTTTAGCAGTCCTGCAGATATCAGTCACCTTCAAAGTATCTGTCATCAAGCATCACCCCTATCAGCCCTGTGGTGCATGCGATAACAGTGTAACACTATAGTACAAATAACTAGTCAGGTAGGGATTCCAACCTCAGTTCTGACAAATGTGTGTGTTTATAAGTCAAAGATTTTGGGTATATTCCCACCCAGTACACTTCCAATTGCCTGACTTTAGCAGTTCTGCAGATATGTCAGCCCTCAGCCCTATAAGCTCTGTAGCATGAGCATAACTGCGTAATACTATAGTACAAATAACTAGTTAGGTAGAGGTTCTAGTCTCAGTCTTGGCAACTGTAAAAGTGTGTGTGTGTTTATAAGTCAATGATTTTGGGTTCAGTCACACCCAGTACACTTCAAATTGTCTGACTTTAGCAGTCCTGTAGATATCAGTCATCTTGGAAGTATATGTCATCAGTCATAAGCCCTCAACTCTATAAGCTTTGTTGCATGTGCGGTAACTGCTAGCACTATAGTATAAGTAATTAGTTAGATAGTAGCTGTAATCTCAGTCCTAACAAATGTAAAATTTTGTGTGTTTATAAATCAAAGATTTTGGGTCCAGTCACACCCAATACAGTTCCCATTGCCCTACTTTAGCAATCCTGCAGATATCAGTCACCTTAGAAGTATCTGTCATCAGTCCTCAGCACTACAAGATCTGTGGCACATGCAATAACTGGGTAAAACTATAGTACACATAACTAGTTAGGTAGGGGTTCTAACCTCTGTTTTGGCAAGTGTGTGTGTGTTTATAAGTCAAAGATTTTAGGTGTAGTCACACCCAGTACACTTCTCATTGCCTGATTTTAGCAGTCCTGCAGATATCAGTCACTTTAGAAGTATCTTTCATCAGCCCTCAGCTCTATAAGCTCTGTGGCACATGTGATAATGGCGTAACACTATAGTAAAAATAACTAGTTAGGTAGGGGGATCTCAGTTTTGCAAATGTGTGTGTGTGTGTGTGTGTGTGTGTTTGTGTGTGTGTGTGTGTGTGTATGTGTAGGTTAAAGTGTTTTGTGGCCTCTCTCACCCAGTACATCACCCATTGCCATACTTTACAACAGCTGGTAATGTTCCTCACCTTAGAAGTAATTTTGGACAATCTTCACCCTAAAAACTCTGTGACATGTGCAATAAATGCATAACACTGTAGTAGCAGTATATAGATAGGTGGGGGGGGGGGTTCTAATCCCAGTCCTGGCAAGTGTGTGTGTGTAAGAATTGTATCCTGTCTGTGGGTGAGTTATTGCATTTGTGTAAAAACCATATCCATTGGGGGGCAGGTTTCGCTAATTTTTGCTGTTTCTCACCCAGTAGATGTCCTAGTGTCCACATTATAAGGCCTACAGTTGTCATCCATTGTAGAGGGAGCTGTAAAGACTCTGCAGCTCTATCAGCATTGTGCCATGTGCAATAACTATGTGACAGTATGGAATAGATAAGCTAGGCAGCCCATTTAATCCTTGGATACCACTCCCCTCTGAGGAATCATACACAAACACACTCAGCTAGGCATAAACCCCTATATCAGTAGGTGGCTTGCAAACCGGCTCACCAATAGAACTCACAGTGTTAAACAAGTGGACACCATGTCAGACTACTGACCAGTCTCGACTGGAGTCCCACAGGATGTGGACCTGGGTCCCCTCATATTCAGGATCCACACCTCTGAGGACTACCCCAATACGAAGGCACCCTGGCTGACAATGTTTTCAGATGACTGCAAGGTGGGTGCTATCATTACCCCCCCATGATGTTGACCTCCTTCACAAAGGCCTCTCTGAGACCTATGACTGTTGTCAGAACCTTGGACATTAGCTCAATGCCAGATGATGTTCTGCCATCCCCTTTGGGTACAACATGGTTCTCATAAAGTAATACATTGATAGTAGTCACTGAAGACTGACATTGTTATAAGAGAACTGGGAACACAGGTTGACAGTTAGCTGTCTGTTGACCAACACAGTGCCACTGTCTTCAGAAATTCCATCTATGTGTCACTTCTCCTGACTAAGGGTGATGAATCCAGGAAGTAAAAGGACAGTGTCTCCCTGTACTCTCCCCTCAGTAGGCCAATCAATGTGTACAATGGCCCATTTGCCATGTGCCCCAATGGACACCTGCAACAACAGGAGAGTCTGCAAAAATACCACACAAAGAGGATCTTAGGGCTTACACACTTGCCCTATATAGACAGATTCCAATAAATTCAATGAATCTCTGTCTCATATTGGCTACTTAGGTGTGATCTCTGCCTGACTTGCACAGCCATGTCTGACCCAAGTCTGTCTCGAATGCTACATCTGAAGAAACCAATCTGTCCACACCACATGCCCCAGAGACCTGAACCCCATCCTCACAATCAATAGGACATGCTGGAGGGGCAGGTTCACAACCCAGAGACTGACCATGCTACAGAATAGATGTCACATACATGTCAAGCAGAGAACATCACTGGCCCTCTTCAAGATAAATCTGTAAGAGTGCATGGGGAATAGGATATCCACCCTGGGGATCACTCCAGTGACTATACTCAGTAGACACACTGGGGAGTATCATCAGGTGGCATGATGCCTGCGTATTCCCATGGGCTAGCCTTGTAAAGCCTCCATGGCCATTTGCCTAGTACACACCTATGAAGCTATGAAGCTATGGATCTCAGTCCTGGCACGTGTGTGTGTGTGTGTGTGTGTGTGTGTGTGTGTGTGTGTGTGTGTGTGTGTGTGTGTGTGTGTGTGTGTGTGTGTGCACTAGTGTGTATAAAAGTGTTTGTAAGTGTGTAAACATGTGGGTGAAAGTAGTTTGAGGCCCATCTCACACTATCCAACTACCATTGCCATACCTTACAAGTGCTGTTGATGTTATTCACTATATAGGTACTTTGGTACACTCTTCACCCTATAAGCTCTGTGGTGTGTGTGGTAACTACATAACACAATAATACCAATAACTACATAAGTAGGGGTTATAATCTGAGTCCTGGCAAATTGTGTGTGTGTGTGTGTGTGTGTGTGTGTGTGTGTGTGTGTGTGTGTGTGTGTGTGTGTGTGTGTGATCTGTTTCCTTTGGTTGAGTGGGAACTATATCCATTGGGTGGGTTTACAATTTTGGGCCATGGTACTCTGAGTACACATCCCAAGGACCACATTACAAAGGCCCACTGTCTTCATCCACCATACAGGTATCTGTTGACACTCTTCTGCTCAATAAGGCCAATGCCACATGCAGGAACTATGTGACAATCTGAACATGACTAACAAGATAGGTAAGCCTGCTAATCTCTGTCCTGCCAATTGTGTGTTTGACTGTAATTATGTGTGTAAGTGTGTATAACTGTAAGGTAAGTAATATTCAGTACATTCTTGCCCAGTACATCTCCCTTGCCATACTTTGCAAGACCTAGTGATGCTGCTCACCTTACATGTACCTTGGGACACTTTACACCCTGCAAGCTTTGTGGCATATGTGATAAATGCATACCACTGCAGTAACAATACCTAGAAAGGTAGAAGTTCTATTCTCAGTCCTGCCAAATGTGTGTGTGTGTGTGTGTGTGTGTGTGTGTGTGTGTGTGTGTGTGTGTGTGTGTGTGTGTGTGTGTGTGTGTTTGTGTGCACTGGTGTGTATAGCAGTGGATGTGAATGTGTAGACTTGTATGTGACACTATTATGAGTACTCCCACACCCAGTAAACCCACCATTGCCATACCTCACAAGGCCACATAATGTTATTCACCTTGCAGGTACCTTGTAACATATATCACACTAGCAGTCCTGTGCCACCTGCAATAACTGCATAACAGTGTGGTACCACAACTTCACGGGTAGGGGTTCCAAACACAACACTGGCAACTGTGATCCTGTGCATGCATATGTATGTGAGTGGGAACAGTATTCTATGTGTGTTTGGTCAACACAATATCCTCTGGGGTTGTGGGCTTTAGCAATGTGAGGTATGTTCCACCCACTACACTTACCATTGTCCACTCTACAAGAGTTGATGTCAACCACCATAGACATATAGAAACCAGCCCTACAAGCTGTGAGGCACATGCAATAAGTGTTACAGAGACCTGGGAAATGTGGGCAGATACAGCTGTACCTTGGCTATGACATAGTTGATGTGTTACCACATTGCCATAACCCTTTTGGTGATGGATGTCTGCAAGGCTACAGCCTGCTGACACACAGACACCTGGAACACAAACAGAATAGAGCATGTAAGAATCTATTAACTTAGAATTACTAAAAGCAATAACGCATCATGGCAAAAAAGGTACACACATACTCTGATGTGTGCCCATTACAAATTCCAGATGACAGCACCTTACACAGCATTAAATAGCTACACTGTATTAAAGTGACCCTGTGCATCAGACCCATAATAACATATTCCTGCATCGATGGTATGGATGTCAGGGATGTGGCACAGGTATCATCATATGCACAGGGTGTTGTGTGGGTTTGCCAGAGGCCTAGGTTGGGCCATACGGTTGACATCATGTGTATGCATCTGTGGGGTGTTCATTAAATGGGCTGTGCAGTGGTGGTGTGTGTGTGTGTGTGTGTGTGTGTGTGTGTGTGTGTGTGTGTGGGTGGGTGGAGATGACGTGTCTGATGGTGATGTGTGTGTGTTTGTATGCACACAGTCTTGCCATGTGGCTGCCCTACACAGGGGTAGTTTAGACAGCTGTGGGCCGTGCATAGTAGGGTGTACAGTTCACCATCTCTGGCCATGGACATGGGAACTGGGCCTGCCAGGGGTCTCATAGGCACTACCAGGGCCAAGTCTGGATGCAATACTAGCCCCTGATGGTGACTGCTGTCTTCTAGATCATTGTCCCTGTTGGGACCAGTCAGGACTACAAGCCCATGGCCTGCTACATCGTGGCATGGAGAGCACACCCCCCTTCAGTAGTACTGGTGGCACTGCCATTACAGGAACGTGATGGTGCATGGTCACGTAGACCCTCAGCTGATCATGGTGTTGCCCTACTTCCACGTGGCTGCTGGCCATCCTCCGCCAAACACTCAAGCACAGATATTCCACGGTTGAGGAATGCGAAGGTTTCCCCCACCTTCTATCCATGACCACAGTACATTTACGGGTGACCGCAGTGAGTTCACGAATATTGCCATGGACACCAGGGATGTGCTTATCCATGACCCTGTGTATATGTCTTGTGTTACATTCATTACGTGCCTATGCCTCCATGATGGCCCAAAACATGCATCTGGTGACTGCTGCTGTGGCACTTGCAACAGGGGCATAACAGGCAGCAATCCTCCTCCGATCCCCCCACCCATCTGCCTGTGTGGGACCTCACCAGCAACCTGTCTATTGCTAGTGCCTGAATCCTCACTTGCCATAGTCATCACACTAGCCTATTCCATGCCACCACCCACCAACTGTCCATTATCTGCGGCCACTGGTGACGGGGTATGTGCAGGCATCGTGACTGTGTGTGGGGAGGGGGTTGACAACAATGGGATGCCAACTGATGGCACAGATTCAACCCCTGACAACCCCACCTGTGCCTCAAAAGGAGCATCATCATGGTCAGAGTCTGCAGAGACACTGACATCAGAATCAGAGCAGGAGGGACTGCGGCCACCATGTCCAGTTGTGACAAAAAAAAAACAACATATGTACATTACTACCTGCACTATAAGTTTTGCTGGCACACATACACACACACACACACACACACACACACACACACACACACACACACACACACACACACACACACACAGACACATACACCGACACACTGACACACACACACACACACACACACACACACACACACACACACACACACACACACACACACACACACACACACACACACACACACACACACACACACACACACACACACACACACACACACACACACACACACACACACACACACACACACACAGGTGAGGTGCCTCAAACGCATTACACAGACCTCACATTAGCCAACTGGGGATATTCACAACACACAGTCAGAGAATAACATGCACACTCTGGACAAACCCACATCATCAAGCAGTGCAGCCCTTTAAAATTACTGCTACTACTAATATACACCTCTGGGATACATTAGTGGTATTAGCAGGTGATGGACCTTCACCTAGCACACACTGCACCCATGTAAACATTATTTCTGTTCATACCTCCCAAATGTACAGAGTTTTCATGAATGTCTAGATGTCTGGCTCATATTTTTGGTCTGTTCCCCATAACTCCTGTGTTTGTCTGATACATTACTGGGATGACATGTGGAATGGTGCCACTAATTAATGTCATAATTTAATATGCAGACTGCATAATCTGCAGTGCATGTATGTTAAAACAAAGGTGGTTACTCAAACAACTTCCCAAGCTTACAGTGGATATAGTAAGTGTACACACCCCTGTTAACATGCCAGGATTTTGTGATATATCATATGAGACCTCAGAAATCAGGTCATAACATTTCCCTCATTTCATATGACATACAACCTGTGCAATCCAACTGAAGAATATACACATCAGTTACAGGTAACATATGGTAAATGAAATAGGTAGAATAGACTGGTTGCATGGGTGTGCACACCGTTAGAGTAATGCTCTGTTAAAGCACCTTTTGATTTAATCACAACATTCAGTCCTCTTGGGAAGGTGTCTATCAGCATGGCACATCTTGACTTGCCAATGTTTGTACACTCTCCCTTGCAAAACACCTCCAACTATGTCAGATTGCAAGAGCATCTCCTGTGCACTCCCCTCTTTAAGTCACTCTGCATATTTTCTATTGGCTGTAGGTGTGGGCAATGGCTGGCCAGTAGAGAATGTTGCATGTGTTCTGGTGAAGCCATCCTTTTGTTGATTTGGATGTATGGTTTGGTCTGCTGTTGTGTGGAAAGGTGGAATTCCTCTCCATCCACAGCTCTGTGGCAGACACCAGAAGGATTGAAGCCACAAGGGATCAGTGTTTGGAACTGTTCATAATCCCCTCCAACTTGCCTAAAGCCCCAATTCCAGCTTGTGAACAGCAACCCCAAAGCAAGACACTGCCAGCACCATGCTTCACCATGGGGGTGGTGTTGTTTTGGTGATGTTCAGTGGTGCTATTGTGCCATGCAAACCTGTCAGAATTGTGGCCAAAGAGTTCAACCTTGGTCCCATATGACCATAACACATTTTCCCACTTGCTTTTGGGAGATCTGACGTATTGTTTTCAGATTTTCTCCAGTCCTGGATATTGTTTGGTGTGAGGAACTGCTGTCATCTTCCAAGCCTACCCTTTAGGCAAGACATATGGAGACCATGGAAGATTGTTGTCACATGTAGTACACATCCAGTACTTGGCAGAGATTCCTGCTACTCCTTCACTATTGCTGTAGGGCTCCTGGCAGCCACCCTGGCCAGTTTTGGTCTTGTATTCTTATAGAATTTGGAGGGAAGTCCACTCCTTCATAATGTCACTGTAGCTCTGTATTTTCACTACCTTTTGATGACTGTCTGCACTGTGTTCTGTGCTATATGCAATGCTGTGGAAATGTTTAGGTACCCTTCTGCAGGATGATACATCTCAAAAATGTGGTCCCTTAGCAGCTTCATCAGCTCTATGTGAACCATGGCTGTTTCTGTAGCAGATAACTGGGTATATGTTAGGATAGTCCTGGTAGGACAGCTGACCGTTATTTGCTGTTTATCAAAGAGCCTCTTATCTGCTGTTAATCAAAGAGTCTCTGTAATTGATGGCAGGTGTGTACCCAATAAAATGTACTACTCTAGTTATATTAAAAGCTGCGTCAACACAGTATTAGCTTCAGCCTGTGCACGCATATGCATCTAGATTGTACAATTATGTGTCATAATTGTTCCCATAACAGATTTGCTTGCTTTACAATTGAATTGTACTGGTTATAGGTCACATGACAGGTTGGCAGAATTTTGAAATTGTCTATTGTGCTCTCATTTTTGTATATCACAAATACCTGGCAGTCAAACAGGTGTGTACACCATTTATATGCACTGTATAACACTAATTTATATAATATGACCCTAGTTTTTGGCCTTTGTCCCCCCATTTTGTCAATCTCTGTCCAGATGTCCTGCAATGGCAGTTTGTGAGGTATGCTACAGATATGTGACATCTCCTGTAAATAGGCCCCTGTGATGACCACTGTGATGCAATGCAGTAAACACCACCACAAATGTACATGCAGATATTGCCAATGGCTGAGTGTAACAGTTGTGTGCATGTTCACATGCATGACCTTAACGTTCCTGGGGTACTGGTGAGCCACAACAGGAAAACCCCAAACTTACTGTCTTCAGGCTGTTGTCCCATGTGCAGACCAGAGGGACCTATGAAAATGTGGGGGAGAGGTATTGTCAGCAGATTCACATACACCTCACATACACATCCACCTACAACCCCCCTTTACAGCCTAAATTCACAACATATGAGAATTTATGCAAGCTTGACCTATACAACTTAAACACTTTAAATAAGAGCAAACATAACACAGCTCACAATTTTGTTAATATGAATCAGAGTGAGCGTGACAGGTTAGCCTTGTTACAGGAAAAAGATGTTAGAGTTATGAAACCTGATAAGGAGGGTGGGACAGTAATTATGGATGTTTCCACATATACTACTAAGATGTTGACTATTTTGAACACTATGAATTATATTGAGGTTTCCTTAAATTAGTTAAACACTGCATACAGGAATATTCATGGCCAACTAACACACATATTTGTGGAAAGAAGGACTGACCTTTCTTTATACAACTATTTGAACATCATTATCCAAAGAGTCCCAGTGTTTTTTGGCATCCCCAAGATCCATAAGGGTCTCGCAGACCCTCCTATGAGACTCTTGGTGGATGGCAGGGATTCCATTACCATGGCCTGTGCCCAATATATTGACCACAAGCTTAAGAAAATACTGCAAAAGGAACATCAAATTTGCAAGGATTCCTGGACTTTTCTGGAGCAGGTCAATAAAATTGATTACAACGTGAATGACATATTGGTCACAATAGACGTCAAAGACTTGTATACTGTCATTCCACAAAGTATCAGCCTAGAATGGGTTGATGATCTGTTATTAGAATATAAACTAGACCAGGAGAAGAATAATCTGATTTTAGAATTGTTGGAAATTGTTTTAAAAAACAATTACTTCTCCTTTAATGACAGATACTTTCTGGAAACAACAGGCGTGGCCATGGGATCAGCTTGTGGAGTGGCATTTGTGAACATTGTCTTGGCACACTGGGAGAGGAATTTTGTATTTAAATCCCATTTCCATTCTTTCGTTAAGTTGTACTATAGGTATCAAGATGACATTAGTTTAATTTGGAAGGGGTCCTCTTCTCAACTTGATGAGTTTTTAGAATACCTCAATACCACAACCACATTTTAACAGTTCACGTGGGTTATAATTTGGACCATATGAATTATCTAGATGTCCATTTGTACAAGGAAACACACACTGGAAGGTATGCCACTAGAATTCATAGAAAATAAACCTATTCCAATTATTTTCTACACTACACCAGTTGCCACTCCATACATCAGAAGAGGTCAGTGGTAAAAGGACAACTTGTCCGAGCTGTCCCTATGATCTCTGGGGAGGAGGATTTTGTTTTAGAGTGTAGTAATTTAAAATCCATGTTCCAAAGAAGGGCTTACCCAGCTGAGCTGCTCAGTGAGCTCATTGAGAAAGTCGTGCAGAAAAGAAGAGTGGGTTACGTTAAGTCTATAGTTGGCGTTCACATTTCAGACAATAGTTCATCCAGTATTGAGAATGGAAGATCGGATGAGAATAGGAGCCCCTTTCTTAGATCTTCAATAGTCACTTACAATTCTAATTCACATAGCCTGAAGTCAATTTTTTGGAAAAACTGGGACATCTTAATGGAAGATTTGGACATCAGAACTCACCTAGGTGATAGGCCAGTAGTAGCATATAGAAGAGGTCTAAATTTGAAAGACCTCCTTAGGAAAGGATACGCCCACACTATGACTAGTTGTTTGAGTATGTACAAATGTGAGTCTTGTAACTGGTGCCACAAGGTTAAAACTGGCACTAAGTTCACAATAAGCAACACAGAATTCTATATAAAAGGGAAGTACAACTGTTCCTGCAAGGCAGTGGTCTATGTGGCTACATGTGACCAGTGCTCAGCATTTTAAATAGGTAAAACAGAAAGAAAATTAATTGCAAGGATTTATGAACATGACTACGCCACAAGAAAGAACAACATGAACAACGCACTAGCTAGGCACACTCATGACAACATCAGCCACAGTTTTAAATTTATGGCCATTGACCATGTTGTAATCAGTGACAAGAAACCTTGGGGACTCCAGATGGAGTTAAAGGAACTCAGGATGCAGATTCTCCTACATGCAGACAAATGGCCCGGTATTAATGACAGGACAACCATCACTCCTGTGTTAAAACTGAAGGCCCTCGAAAGGAATAGAATAGCACAAAGTTAATTTTTCAGGATAAACATTCTACTAGGTTAGGTTCACTTTTGCTATTCTTGAAGGTCTGACCTTTAGGACACTAACATTAGGTCCTTCATTTGTTTTGTTTTACCTTTACTTTTTTTTGTAGACAGAATTATGTTTGTACATATGGTTACTTATCAATTTTTTTAAAAAGCTCAAAAGTTTTAGGTTGTTATAACAGTCACTAAAGGGTTAACTACATTTTATGTTTTTTAGTAACACTTCAGCTGGTTCTCTGTGTCCAATCAGATTGATCTAACGTGCTTAAATGATAGTTATGCATATTAACTTTTGTCTGATGAAGTTAATATTGTTTTAATGAAAGTGTTCATGGATTTTACTTATTTTGGTTTTATTTATTATTAAACTACAGTTCTCTACACAGCATCTCATGCCTGGTGATTTTGGGACTCTTCCTGCCAGTGTTTTCATATTCATTAACATGCAGATATTGCCAATGGCTGAGTGTAACAGTTGTGTGTATAGTCACATGCATGACCTTAATGTTCTTGGGGGACTGGTGAGCCACAACAGGAAAATCCCATACTTACCGGCTTCAGGCTGCTGTCCAGTGTGCAGACCAGAGAGACCTATGTAGTTGTTGGGGAGAGGTATTGTCACCAGATTCACATATGGCATTGGTACAAGATGAATGCTATGTTTCTGCACAGGTACAGTACACACTATGATATTACACAATTTGCTGTCCTTCACCATAGATGTGCACTTGTGTCCATTACTAAACCCCGACTACTAATCCATTTTGCACTGACATATGCATCTAGAGACTATAAAATACAGTTTCACTGCTACTTCATTACATTGATGTGCACTTTGCCTTTACCTGCATTCTCCTCACCTTTTGCCTGAGTGACACCCACCTCCACAACTGGTGTTTCACTTGTTTGATGTTGTGTGGGGGCTACTCCAAGTTTGGCAAGGAGCTCCTCTGTTGCCGTATGTGGGGCCTGTGTGGCTGGACCCCCACCAGTAGCAGTACGGTCCCTCGCTACAGCAGCAGCCCTTTGACAGGCATGATGTATCAGGTCAGTTGCTCTATGCCTGACCTGATTGTATGTTCATCCATGGTGGCCCAAGATGTTCACTCTGTTGACAAGATCATCCCACAGGGCAGACCACTCCCACAGATTTTGCCACCGACGGTAAAAAAAAAACAGTATAGTGTATTATCACAGTTTCCATGATGGCTGCTGTCTCTGCAGTAGTGTATGCAGGTTGCGTCTGCATGGCACCTGGAAGACATAAACAGGGAAACACATCACAGGACCTCAGACATTGCCCAGAGTTCTTTACAGAGCCAGCACATGAATATTGCCTATTGTTAGCCACCACTTACAAACACATCATACCCCTGTACCTAGCAGCATTGTATGGACATGCATTGTACTCCTTGTCCTGATGTGTCATGTTCCCCCCAATGATGACCAGTATATTGCAAAAACCACTAATCATCATTGATGTTTGTGTAGAGGAATGTCAGTGTCCATGTTCCTTGCAGATGGGATGTCAATGTTGCTCAGGCTTTGCTTGCATACAGTATGTAATGGAGCTGGAAGCATATGCCTGGGTTCATGTAGGAGGCAGACAGGAATGTTATCATGCCCAAAGGGGTCTTGCTTTTGCTAACTTCGATTAGGCAGTTTGCACCTGATCCGTGATGATGAGGGGAGGGGTGTGTATGCTGTGCATATCCACCTATACTGATGGTGAGCCAGGGGGGTGATGTTTGCCCTAAACCTGTCTGCAGCAGGTTGGCTGTAGCAATGGTGTGTGTGTATGTGGTGTGATTGACCACCATTACAGGGTGGGTTGGGTTGTTGCCTCTGAGACTGCAGAGATATGTGAAGATGGCCTTGTAATTGCCCTTAGTAAATGTGTCTAATTTGTACTCATAGTTAGCGTTACAGTAATCCACCTGTGACCTAATATGCTCATTCAGACAAAGGTTGACATGCTGCCAAGTTGGTGCATGATCCAAATTTGCCCTGTACAGCCAATATAGCATCCCATTATGTGTTTTGTGCATTGCTGCTATCCAGCAAAGGGGATTACTCTACTTTGGTGGAGACAGGTTTTACAAGTAAGGTCTTGCTGAGGCCATAAAACTATGTTTGTGGTCAAATATCTGTTTGCAGTAGGCATGGACACAAGGTCATAACACAGCTGGACACCTCTCCAGTTTTAACGTGATACTCATGCTTATTCTAGTACCCATGTCTGTGTCAGGGCAATGCAACAACCATTAGCTGTAGAAGTGTAACTCTGTTGGATGCACAGAAACTAAGATTACACATGTGTACAACATGTACAGCTTATTTACCTGACATTTTGCATCCCAGTTGTTATGAGGCAGCCAGGTACACCTACCCATACAGTTATGCACAGGTAATGCCTGCTATACATTTCTGTTTTATGTCAGTATGGCAAACTGTAATTACACTCTCGCTGCTCAGCCATTCATGTCAACCTGTTAGGGCAGGACATCTGGAGGACACCGCACATACATGGTGGGCTATGGGCCCTATTTAGTTACACTTTCTTCATATTGCTATAATACACACATGTCATTTGATTGTACAGTAGCCTTTGCATTCATAGACATACCCTGGAGGATGTCTGACACTCATATGGCAGGCAGAGAGGAGAAAGGCTAGGAGCATGGTAGTGAGGGTAGGAACTGTTAATGTTGTGATTATGACTGGTATGGGGACAGAGTGAGCTGATATGATGGACAGAAGAAAGGTGGATATATTGTGTATGCCAGAGACCATATCAAAGGGGCGTATAATGTGTATCAGAGTCGGGTACAAATAGTTCTGTCATGGTGTGTATGGGAGGGGAACTGGTGTCGGGGTTAACCTGAAGGAACATTATGCCAAGAGTGTTTGCGGAGGTGATAAGAGTGTTGGGTAGAGTGATGTTTAGGAGGCTGGGAATTGATGGTGTAATGATGACAGATCTTAATGCATATTCTCTGCTAATTGTGTATGTGATGGATGAGACAGATGTATTTTGGAGTGGTTGGATGAAGTGGTGATGAGTGTACCCAAGGGTGAGAGAGTGGTGATTGGAGCAGATTTCAATGCGCATGTTCGTGAAGGGGACAGAGGGGATGCAGAAGTGATGGGTAGGTATGGATTTAAGCAAAGGAATGCAGAAGGTGAGATGGTGGTGAAGTTTGCAAAAGAGGTTGGACATGGCTGTGGTGAATGCATAGTTTTACAAGACTGAGGGGCACAGGGTGACATACAAGATTAGAGGAAGATGCACACAGGTGGATTATCTCCTATGCAGGTGGGCCAGTTTGAAGGTGATTGGAAACTGTAAAGTGGTGACAGGGGAAAGTGTAGTTAGGCAGCATGGAATGTTGGTCTGTGGGATGAAGTTGGTGATCAAGAAGAGGGGGTGGAGTGTGAGGGCAGTACCATGGATCAAATGGTGGATACTGAGAAAGGGTGATTGTGAGGTTGAGTTCAGGGAAGAGTTAAGACAGGCAGTGGGTGGCAGTGAAGAGTTAGCAAATATCTGGGTAACTACATTCGATCTTGTAAGGGAGATGAGTAGAATGGGGCTTGGTGTGACATCTGCACAGAGGAAGGAGGACAAGGATACCTGGTGGTGGAATGAAGAAGTACAGGGGAGTATACAGAGAAAGTGGTTAGCAAAAGAGAAGTGGGATTGTTAGAAAGATGAAGAAAGTAGATAGGAGTATAAGAAGATGGTCTGCATGGCAAAGAGAGTGGTGGCAAAGGCTGAGGATGGGGCATCTGAATGGTTGTATGTAAAGTTGGACACTAAGGATGGAGAATAGGACCTGTATCAATTGGCTAGACAGAAGCATGTAGCTAGGAAGGATGTGCAGCAAATAAGACTGATAAAGGGTAATAGTGGAAATGTACTCACAAGTGAGGATAATGTGTAAAGCAGATGGAAACAGTACTTTGATGGGCTGTTGAATGAAAAGAAAGAGAGAGAAGGTTGGATGATGTGGGCATGGTGAATCAGGAAGTGCAACCTATTATCAAGGAGGAAGCAAGGATAGCTATGAAGTGGTTCATACCTGTGGAAGCATGGAGGTGTTTAGGGGAAATGTCAGTGGTCTTTTTAACCGGATTGTTTACTGTAATCTTGGAAAGTGAGAGGGTGCGTGAGGAGTGGATAAAATGTGTTTGGATACTGATTATGAGAGTAAGGGTGCTGTGCAGAGCTGTAGCAACTACAGAGGGATAACACTGATCAGTCACAGCATGAGGTAATGATAAAGGGTGGTGGAAGCTAGGTTAAGAAGTGAGGTGAGGATTACAGATCAGCAGTATTGTTTCATGTCAGGAAAGAACAGTACTAATGTGATGTTTGCTCTGAGAGTGTTGATGGAGACATACAGAGAAGGTCAGAAGTAGCTCTATTGCATCTTTGTGGACTTAGAGACAGCATATGACAGGATGCCTAGAGAGGAGTTGTGGCATTGTATGGGGAGGTCAGGAGTAGTGGAGGAATCAGTAAAAATGCTACAACATATGTACAAGGCTAGTGTGACAGGAGTGAGTTCTGTGTTAGGAGTAACATGTGCATTTCATGTGGAGGTGGGAGTACATCAGGGATCAGCTATGAGTCCTTTCTTATTTGCAATGGTGATGGACAGGTTGACAGACATGATCAGACAAGAGTCCCCGTAGACTGTGCCATTTTCAGATGATTTTGTGGTTTCTAGTGAGTGGAGGGAACAGGTTGAGGAGACCCTGGAGAGGTGGAGATATGGTTTAGAGAGGAAAGGAATAATCAGCAGGACTAAGATAAAATATATGTGTGTGAATGGGAGGGAGGCTAGAGGAATGGTGAGGATGCAGGGAGCACAGTTTGCAAAGGTGAACTGATTTAAATACTTGGAAACAATAGTTCAGAGTAATGGCGAGTGTAGGGGAGAGGTGAAGAAGAGAGTAGAGGCAGGATATGGCTGGTGGAGAAGAGTGTCAGGAGTGATTTGTGACAAATGAGTACCATTAAGAGAGATAGAGAAGGTCTACAAGAGGGTAATGTAACCAGCTATGTTATATGGCTTGGAGACATTGGCAGTGAAAAAAGGCACGAGTCAGAGCTAGATATAACAGAGTTAATGATGTTAAGATTTGCACTGGGTGTGATGAGGGTGGACAGGATTAGGAAGATGTATGTTAGGTGTTCAACCCAGGTTGGACAGCTTGAGGACAAAGCCAGAGAGTGGCAGTATAATGATGCTTTGGACATGTGATGAGGAGGTATGCTGAGTATATTTGGGAAAGGATGAGGCTGGCAGGTAAGAGGAAAAGAGGAAGGCCTGAGATAAGGTGCATGTATGTGGTGATAGCAGACATGCAGGTGGTTGGTGTGACACAGCAAGATGTAGAGGACTGGAAGACATGGAGACAGATGATCTACTCTGGTGACCCCTAACAGGAACAGCCAATAGAAAGAGAAGGTGATGTTATAATGTCAGTGTTCACAGGTTTCCAATTATTTGCCAGACATAACACAACTCTTGATGAAATAACTACAGATATGAGGCACACATATGGTCAGTGTGCATAACACTGGACAGTTGAATGGTATGAGCTCAGTGTATCATATGCAGTTCAACATACACAGCTGCAACAGTATTTCAGTATGCAAATACTCTGTATAGATCCATCACATTTCTGAGAAAACATGTATATCGTAGTTGTATTCACAATTAACATATGGATATCTGTGGAATCCTAGTAGCTAGCCTAGCAGTGTCACAGACAGTTATGTTCAACACACACTCCAGTAGTGGTTATATGTGAGCCTTCCTTTCCTGGGGAGACTCAGTGCCCTGAGCTGTGTTCTATTTCACTGCAGACAGATGCAGATACTTTGGCCATAGGCTCTCATCAGCAATATATCAGTACAGCAAGTGTTGTTGAGACATTATATTTGTTGAACTTCCTATTTTCCACATTTACATACCCCCTACTACATTCCATTACATGCTTAATTGTTTGACATACTTTTTTTTTTTGGTTCGATTGGTATAATCCTTAACATTGAGTGTGTGTGTGTGTGTGTGTGTGTGTGTGTGTGTGTGTGTGTGTGTGTGTGTGTGTGTGTGTGTGTGTGTGTGTGTGTGTGTGTGTGTGTCTGTCTTTCTGTTCCTTTCTCTCTCTGAGACAGATGTAGAATATACATCTGTTTTGCATAGGCAGCAGCTTGCCTTTTGTAGGTAATGCTCATGAGCAGCTGATGGCCATTGCACCAAATGGAGTCCCTCACTTGATAATTGCATGTAGAACAGCTGTGGTATAATTCCTCTACCCAATAGCATGGGAACACACTACTATAACTGAGTACTTCATGTGGGTGTTGCCCCTTTTCCTTGCCTGTGAGGAGGCCTTCATGGAGGTGTGTGACAAACAGCATCACAGAGGGTGGTTGGAAATACCTCTCACAACATACATTGTGGAGACAACCCAACAACCTGGGGGAGAATGTTCCAGACATAGGGACAGAATGTAAGTATTGCTGTTATACAGTTTAAGTAATGCTAGTTTGTCAGGGTTTGTGTGGATATGGCTGCTCTGTGTGATTTTAAGTCTGACAGTGTTATGTGTCTGACATAACTCACTCTCAGCTCTAGAGCTATCTGCACACTGGCCAGAGTTTGGACTTTTATATTTGGTATGTTACTCACACATTTTTTGCCCTTGAAATTCAGTAGCATACTCTGAGGATTGCAGTCAGTAAATGGGAACATCCATGTGTGTTTCTGACTTCATATCCCTCAGAACAGTTATGTTACAACAAACTGTGTTATACCAGCAACTTTCTCAGTTTATAACAACAACATGTCAATAATGCCCCTTTGTTTTGCCCCCCCCCCCAAGTATGTCAGGCTTTGTCCAGATGTCATGCAGTAAGAGGTGGATATGTATGGTATATCTTTATATTGTTACTTTATTCCTGATATCATCCCAGTGATGTATCAGACTGCCAGACATGGTATGTGTAAGAGGCCTTATATATGAGGACAAAGCCTGGACATTCTGTGGGACTCTGCACAGTTGAGAGGCTTGTGCATTCCTGGTGATTATTGACAGACTATCAGGATTGTGTAGCAGTGTATTGTGAATGTGTTATTTGGCCTGTGTAGGGAGGGGGGTAGATGTATGTGTTATGGGTCCTTTTCTATCTGACTTTGCATGCTGCTCCAGTTTCTGGTGCTCTGTCAGTTGTATATGTTTGTAAGGGCAGACTGAGACATGTCCCATACCACAGTCGGGCATCGGACTGCACTGTGAATTGGGCGAGTATATGTAGGGGTAGTGTGTGAGTCGCAAACATGAAGATGATTTTGTTCACACAGTCCATATAATGTACTGTACTGTTCATGTGGCTTTTCAATATGTTAGTGTCACTGAGGTGAGATTGTTTATGGGTATGCACTTTCACACTGGTGTCTGTTTGTCAGTGCTGTTACATCCCTGTAGTCCTTGATAATTTTTTAATTACATGTGTATTCCCTAAAAATTGGGTTAGTGTTGTGTCAGTCTGCCTGTAGTTTAGACAGTGCTTGGTGACATGTCTAGCAGGTCAGTGCAGTTTCCCTACTGTAATGTTATGTCCAGATATTTGTCAGATGTACTGTTGCCTGGCCCCCATAAGTGTTGTGTATTTCTGACACCAGTGTGATGATGTGAAGATTTATGCCACTAAATATTGGGAAGCAACTGGGTTTTGGACTTGGGCTATTCCAGTCAATATAAGTTAGAACAGACAGGAGGGTGTTACTGCATCAACTGTGTCACCGTATCTACTCCAGTATTTGGGATATGTCCCCAGTTTCATGGCTTTACACCCCCTTTGTCAGGCTTGGTTCAGATTTGTTGCACTAAGGGATTCTGAGCATACCTCTTGACTGGCCAGATTGTTTCAGACTGTCCAGATTTATTGCTCGTATTTCTGGTCTGTTCCACAGAATCATTATATTCATTTCTCTGGTAAATCACTGTGATGATGTGAGGATTTCTGTCAGTAAATGATGAGATACATTTCATTTTCAGAACTCATACCCTTCAGAACATATATGCTGACACAAACCCTGTTACTGTAGCAACATTCTGCATTTATAACTGCAGTCCTTACATTATGTCCCTAGTATTGGCACATTGTTTTCCCATTTTAACTACCTTTGCCCAGAATTCTTGCACTAAGAGGTGGAGAGGTACGGTGCTGAGTTATGACTCCACTATATATTATGATCATATATCTATATATATATATGGATTCACTTCATAACATTGAAATATCAAAATACTGAAACTCAAAATACTGAAACCAAAATACTTGAAAGCTCAAAATACTGAATACTCAAAATACTGAAACTCAAAATACTGAAAACACATATTATGCATAAACTCAGCTTAACAACATAAATCATAACAATTTCTACCAAATATATGCAGGGGCAAGCCCTCTGCACCCCTGCTAATTAAATATATCAAGTCCAAGATTGCACATAGTGTAGTTAAGTGCAATCTTGGAGTAGATATATATAATTAGCAGGGGTGTGGGGCAGCCCCCATGTGGGGGTGCAGGGGCTTGCCCCTGCATATATTTGGTAGAAATTGTTATGATTTATGTTGTTTAAGCTGAGTTTACTCATAATATGTGTTTTCAGTATTTTGAGTTTCAGTATTTTGAGTATTCAGTATTTTGAGCTTTCAGTATTTTGGTCTTCAGTATTATGAAGTTTTGTCATTTTCAGTATTTTGAAGTTTCAGTGTTATAAAGTGAATCCATATATATATATATACTTATATAAAAATGTATCTGTATATTTTCTATATGCATTTGATTTATATGTATATTTTGATATATCTGATATATATAAACTTTTTCATATTTATCTATCCCCATACACATCGATATGTATATATTTATATATACTAAACATGACTGATTCCACAGTGTTTGTTTTCTACTATTCTATACCTGTACTGAATGATATAGTTGAAAAATCAGCATTCATTACTACAGCTCAGATGGTGTAGTGGTACATTGCTCTGATTATGGTGTACCTGGTCTTGGTTTTGAGAGCTGGCAGGGCTGATTATTTTGTTGCTGGGCAGAACAGTGGATGATGGATACAGAGTTATTAAGGCACTTTTAAGCAGTTGCAAGTGGGTTTGCGTTATGCTAAGCAATGCCATCACATGGTTAAATGATACAGGTGCTTCATCTGTGTACGCATCGCTTAGCATCGTGCAAACTCGCTTACAACCACTTACTGCTGCTTACTCCTGCTTACCCCCATGCTAATTTCTTTAAAAGAAAAGAAAAAGGGGTGATAGGAAAGTAGTGAAAAAAGGGACATGCAGATGGAAAAGCAATATGAAAGACAGCTAGGGATGTGCAGGATGGGTGTAGGGAAAAGTCCATAGCTGTCCATTTCTTCAACAGCAACAGGTGTGAATGTCTAAAGAATTTGGAGGTGAATTTGGACACTCAAACCCCCGAGAGAAGGGTGAGGACAACAGTAATGTGTTGTCAAGCGAATTGTACCAGATTACATGTGTCCAGTAGACATGTGTGCGAAATGGACAGCTATGTGTAGGCATGTTTTTTTTTTTTTTGGGAACAGATGCCCATTATTTTTTTTTTTGAAGGTGAGAGTGGGATGTTGGAAAGGATAGTAAGTATAGTTGGGGAGGTAAGTTGGGTAAGAAGATGGACAAGACAGCAGACAGGGGTGCTATGTGACAAATGTGGGAGGTAAACACCTTGGATGGGGAGGGTGGTTGGGAATCGGATGCCCATGAGCCTCCAAATGGATGCAGTGGGACAGAGGTCCCCACCCACGGGCAGTCACCACTGCACCTTCATGGCCCCAAAGGTGGCTGTGCTGGGGGCTGAACAGGAGGGGCAGGCTGATGCTCAAGATGCACCACCTGGCCCTCAAGCTGGTGTAGCTGATCTCCAAACTCCTTTCAGAGCTTGCTATGCCCCAAACCCTGGACCTGACTATGAATGACGGTTTCATGCTCATGCCCACAACCAGGGGAGGACAGGACCTATCCCCTGAGGCAGTTCCATCCGAAGGTGGTGCAGGACAAATAGACAAGGAGGTCCCAGGTTGGGTTCCAGACATGCTGGGCCTGGTGCCACAGCCAGATGAGGTGGGACAGGTGGATCCGCTGGGATTAGCCTTCCCAGACGTACTATGGTATTGAGGTTTTACAAAATATGTTGGTTAGTCAAGAACAAAACATTCCAAGATTAGTTATAACAGCATGCATGGGTGTTCCAACTGACCCCATAAAACATATTTGAAACAATTGCATAGCAAACAAAACACATGCATATATGGAACCACAGTGGCCATTATAATGGCATGCAAGTTATATTAATAGCAACAGGCCACCAATGATAGTATTTGAATGGAGTACATTAATAATCAAACAGTTAAATATTTGTAGAACAATAGGACACATGTCCCAACTGTAGGTTTGGAGAAAAGCATACCTGTTGATTTATGTGTATAAATTATTGGTGCAGATAGAGTGGGGGGGGAGAAAGATGTCAATCAACAACTGTATATGCTTCAATTGTTCACAACTGCAATAATCATTACTCTACTTATTACTCTCCAGGTATGACCTTGCTTTACATCTACCTATGGCCTGGAGTTGGGCAGTGGTATGTTTGTAAACATTGTGTCACTAATGCCTTTCTAATGCTAATATAAACATTTCCTTACCTGGCAGACCTGTGGAGGAAATTTCTGTTAACAGTACCTGACTGTTTCTATCCATATTCACATATTCAAGATTACATATGTGACACTGACAGCAGTGCCCTGCATTCATGCTGTAGTTGTGTGTGCTACTGCCTTACTCCACCTTGATTTCTATCACCCTGGGTGTTGGTAGCAGTGACCAGTAGCTGTGACAGCTTGACACTTGAGGTACATTTATCAGAGGAGACTATTTGGTGCATGTACTTCTCTTACTGTCATTTACAGCCTTGGGGTTGGACAGAAGGTGTTGTACACAGTGTATAAGTACAGCATTCTTACAGCTAGTATAAACATTTCCATACCTGGTAGACCTGTGGAGGAAATATCCATTAACACTACCTGATGGTTTCTACACATATTCACATATTCTTTGGTGAAATTATGCATACAGCTTACTACCACTCCCGAGATTCGAAGCGTGTCTGTTTGTGCAAAAAGGTACAACAAGGTTGTGTTTCATCATAATGAGCTATTGGGGAACCGCTATTTCTTGCTTGACTGTTTTCTACCTAATACTCTCTTGTTTGGACAATCTGACCTTGTAATTCTGACATTCATGCATGGCAGATAATTATTGTACTGTGTATTACTACTTTGACATATTACAATCTGGAAATAATGGTTAACACAACATTTCTATTCAGGGATCAGATCTTGGTGCATGGAACATTTCATATAGTTAATCTCCTGTTGTACAACTCCACAATCTTTGTCAGATGAGCCTCAATTGATTAATGCTGTCAGAGCCATAGTTGCTGACTTGTGATTCATATCACCACATAGCAAATAACAACAGTCTGGGGGGTTTAGTTTTACTGAAGGGTACTGACACTTTCATTGATATATACCCTGTACATCAGTATTAATCTGCTAATGTCTCATTTATTCATTACAGACAAAACACATTTCAACCTACTGGCAGTTGACATTCTACTCCTTTCTATTTATTTGCCCTGAATACTGCATGCTAGATTTCTACTCACCAGGCTCATGATGCAGCCTTTGCAACCTGTTGCCATGGGCATCCACGTGCATGTCCCTCTCATCTGCAGCTGTACTGGAGGTAGAGAAACATTTATGCATACCTATCCATCACCTACACAGGCTGGACTTTGGCAAACACTAATTGATATTGATACTTACACATGTCTGGGACATTCCCTGCCTGTGCATTTTGAACACACTGGACCAAGCACTCCCTCTTCCTATACTTGAGGTCAGCAAAATGGTGCCGGACCTGCTCAACAGTCAGAGGGATGCCAGTGGCACTGGTGAGATCACGTGTGAGATGGTCCCAGGCCTCTGCTTTGTACTGGGAGCCCTGGAACTGGCCCTGCAACAGTCTCCCCTCATGGTCTTTCACTGGGAGTTCAACCATGACCCTGGACTCCTGAATGCCCCAGCGCTGTATCTGAAAGTGCGATCCCTCACCAACTCCAACCATAGTGCCTGCAGTGATGAACTTCAACTGTTTATGGCTGTATTCCCACCTGCGAGGTTTAAATAGGTCTGATTTCCCACCCTTTGCCATCACTGGACAGTTTTTGAATATGCTGAGCTAAGCTAAGTGATGGGCAAACCTGCTTAGCTAAGGTTGGCAGTGCTTAAAGGGTCAGATGTTAAGCACTGCTTACCAATGTGCAAATCCACTTAGCTGGGCTACTCATTGCTTAGCATTTATATTTAAGCGATGCTTACACCAGCTAAGCAGAGCTGAGTGCTAGTTAGCATTGCTCAAATTTAATTTTATAGACTATCATGTGTATGGGATTTATTCATCATTACTAACATATTATAAGTTTATGTTTACCTTCCTTGACACCCCCTATGTGCTTTTATTTACATTTACTCTTGTTTGACTATACTGTATGGGGTGCTTTTATTTATATGGGGGTTCACATATTTTCTTGACTGACACCTCAGTTTTGGATCTGATAAACTACCCTGATTGATAAATATTATTTATTACCTCATTTAATAAAACCTAAGGCTTTTAATACTCCTTTTACATGTGAAAGGGAACAGTTTGCATTGCGTCTCAAACCGTGAATGTCTGCATACAAAGTGGAAGTGCTAACCACTGCACTATCATACTTTGATAATTTTACCTGTGTATTTCTATTTAGCTCCTTGGGATATTTAAGCTATGCTAAGAACAGCTGCATGACTCACACACACATTCAGCTATGCTTAAACTTTACTTGGGATGATTAAAAAAAATTAACATGGATTTTAACTTTTTCTCACTTTAGGGGTATGCATATACCTCCAACCTCTTTGAACAAAAAATATGGACAAAGCCATAAGTTATGGGAGGATAAAGGAACAGAAACTAGGGATGAATTTGAAATTTTCTCTTACATAGCTTTAAAGTTGATAGAATAACAGGTCTTGCATTTGAATTTTATGAAGAGTCTGAAGTCTGCAACTCAAATGTCTGTCATTGTATACTATTTTAGCCTTCATTGGCCAGATATGTGAGGCAAAACTCTGGACACTCTGTGAATATCTGTACAGTTGCGCTGTATGTCTGCAAACAGTATTGTTTACATTTTTAAAGTGCTGTAATGGCACTTTCTGAGTGCAGGGGGCATGTTACATGTGCAGGCACTGCTGTAACATGCCCCCTGCACTCATTAATTGATCGAGTCCATTTAGGTTATACAGCAGCATGCCTTCATGAATATGCAAGGCGCGCTGCTGTGCTGCACGGACATGATCCCCTCCATGCAAGAATAGCCTTATTCTTGCACAGAGGTTTATTGAATCCCAGGGTCAGTAATAGACTGGTTAATGAGGATAGCTGCAGGAAAGGCAAGAGTATCAGCAGCTAGCTGGAGAAAGAAGGAAGGAATATTATCAGCAGGAGTGGAGCATGGTTTTAATTTGGAGAGTAATGATTTAATATATGTAGTAGATACAGGTTGGAAAGAAAAGGGTTTAAAGAAGTTGGGACTTGAAGGTAGGACAGAGTGATTTGGAGTCTTTAGCTAAGAGAGGATCTGTTTGACCACCTTAGTAACAGTTTCTATCTAGAAGGTATTAGAAATAGTGACAGTGTCTTCAGGTGTGTTATTTGGGTAGGGATTGGGTGCGGAAGGGTTATCGGGGTGCGATATTTGCTTGATTAAATTCCCAGAATTTTTTAGGATTAGATCTTAGAGCTGTAGGAGGGTTGAAGTAAAATTCATTTTTATCCTTAGCAATTTATTTTTTGTGTGGTTTCTAAGTTCTCTGTACTTTTGTCAGTCAGAAGGAAGTTTATACTTTATCCAGGTTTTTCACAGCCTGTTCCTATTTCTCATTAGGGACTGGGTTGTTAGAAAGCCATGGAGATATTTTGTACTTTATTCTAACAGTATGAAGAGCTGCAAGGGAGTTTAATATATCAAGAAAGATAATGTTAAAAGATTAGACTGCTTCATCTAGAGTAAGTTCTTTAAGGTGACTCCAGCTAATTCTGGAGAGAAGGGTGTTAAAACTTTCAGGGGAGAAGTTGGATAGTTTGCAACAGGTAATGTATCCATGAGGTCTGGTGAAGTGAGGAGTGAATCTAATAACTGTTATAGGATAGTGATCACTAAGGGAGTTGGATACGGTTTCAGGGTTGTGATAAATAGTAGTGTCAGAGAATAGTATCCAGTCAATTAGAGTACTAGGAATCTGAGAGTAATTGTAGTGTGCAGGTTCTGACATAAGTTGTGTAAAGCCATGTAAGTTTATGTGAGAGTTAGAGTTAGGGTAATTTAGAGCTAGCCAATTTATATTTACATCACCAAGGAGGATAATTTCATTTGAGTAGTGTTCTGTAAGATAAGAGAGTAAGTTTTCTAGTAGGGGAGTATTCTCACCTGGAGGAATATAAATGGCTACTACAGTGATGGTAGTGTACTTGTTTAGTTTAAAGTTAGCTGCCATAATTTCTGTAGGAGAGAAAGATGGGATGGGCTCATTAAGATGAGTGAAGCTTAGAAGGTTAGAGTAGATAAGAGCAACACTTCCACCTTTTTTGGGGGACAATCAAGTGAAGTATAATGTACCCTTGGGAAAGAATATCTCTATCTGGGATAGAAGGTTTCAGCCAGGTTTTGGTCAGCGCAATGACATCAGGGGTATGGTTAGCAACCCACGCAAGGAAATCACTTGTTTTATTGAGTATACTTCAGATATTCATTGAGTAAAATGAGATGTGTTTTTTGTGTGTGATGGGAACATGGTGGTTTGGAGGGCTAGATGTTTTGGGGAGGGAGGGTGTGATAGGACCAGGGTTGGGATGAACATCTCCTGATAGTAGGAGGTAGATAGGAAGAAAGGGAGACTTTAGTTTGTATAGATGGCTACAGAGACATTTGACTTTGTATTTAGAATGTATATTGCTGGAAGGAGATATTTTGATCCTTGGAAGCTGAGTATCTGGGGAGAATATAGATGAGAAAATATCTATGAGTTGTTGCAGAGAAGAGAAGGTATAACCCTGAGAATTTGTAGGGCTATTGAAGGCTAGTGTTAAATAAGGCTGTAAGGTAGTCAGACTTGAGAGGAGAAATAAATGAGGCAGACAGGAAATGATAAAAGGTGAGATAGTAATTTTGGGAGTTAAGAAAAGTCAGTAGCAGTTGGGTTAGTTAGTAGTATATAATGAAGATTACAGTATAGGGTTTAGGTTAGCCAATAGAGGGAGATGAAGAGAGTATAAAGATAATTGGGATCTATAAGAGATACAAGTGAAAGTAGTGAGAGTGAGGAGGGGAGTACAGTGATTTGCTGACAGAACAGGAAGGGGTGTGTCTAGGGATAAGTATAAAGGAAATTATATGGGGGTGGGTTAGTTCATCTGCAGTCATTTGTAAAGCAGACTTGAGCCATGGCACGTACTTTTAATACTGTGATTGGAAGTGTGTAAGACTAGATTGGTAGGGATTCTAATCTCGCTCCAGTCACCTTGGTGTGTTTCTGTGTGTATGTGCAACTCTCTACAAAACAAATATGATTACCACAATGAATTCTAAACTGCAATGGTTCCACACTTTTTGGCCCTTGCAGTTGATGCAGGCCCCAAATCTTTTTTCTTCCACATGGCCTGCTGATGTCATCTACCATAAGACTACCAAAAGCCATATTAATGTCAGACTTAAGCTGTGGCACATGGATTAAATACTGTGATCTGTAGTATATAAGATTAGATAGGTAGAGGTTCTAATCTCACTCCAGCCCACTTGGTGTGGTTGTGTGTATGTGCATCTCCCTATACAATGATTGTGATTCCTGTACTGACTTCCAAAACGCAATAGTTCTGCATGTTCTGGCCCTTGAAGTTGATGCAGACCTCCAAACTCATGCCTTCCAGAAGGCCTCTTGATGTCATCTACCATATGACAACTTAAAGCAATTTAATGTCAGACTTAAGCCATGGCATGTGTGAGAAATACTGTGATCTGTAGTGTGTAAGACTAGATAGGTAGGGTTTCTAACCTCAATCCAGCCAACTTGGGGTTTGTGTGTGAGCTGTGCAGTGTTCTGTAAACAAAAAATGGTAGAGGTACTATTCTCGCTGTAGCCAAGTTGGTTTGTGTAGACATTAGTTAGAACATTTCACATCAGCCTATGGGATCATAGTATCATTGCAATTTACTAGGCTAATGACCCTAGGGCCCTTAAAATCCTCGCCAAGTTCTTATTTACACGATCAGCAGCTATTGCCCCTGTCCAAGAGGGCCACAGGCTAAATCCCTCATGGCGAAATTACAGTCACCCATCCGATTGTACAGATTGCATCTGAGAAGAGCCAATGAGGTGCTCTGTTTGACATGAAGTAGGATTCTGTTCCAAAGATTTGTTAAACTGTGGTAGACAAATCTCTCCCTCAAGCAGGTTTTATTAATGTTACATACCAGGTTAAGGTCTTTACAGCGAGTGACCCATGTATCATTTGACTTATGGATACACAGCATTTCCAATAAAGCAGGGTCAGAGATTGCCTCTTATGCAAGGCAAAGATCACCTCTGAGTAGTCTGTATGACACAAACTAAAGTGACAGTGATTTCAGACAGTCTCCATAGGACAGATGCTGAAGACTTGAATTTCCCTTGTGAAGAACCTTTGTGGTCTCTCCAGTTGTTACTGGTGCTTGGAAAGGTACATAACAAAAGGGTCATTGCAGTCAAATATTGACCTGATGAGGGAAGAGTACATGGGGGTTATAACTACTTTTGTTTCTGGAGACAATGCCCTCGCTTATGACATGAGCAAGATTGAATTTGCCTTTTACCACTGCAGATACATGGTGATTTAAGGTAAGGTAGCTGTAAGCTTGTGTGCCCAGGTCTCTCACCCCTGAGTATGTACTTAAGATGTTGCTGTTGATGTGTTACAAAGCAGGGACATTGCTGTTACCAAAAGGAATGATAATACAGATATTTGCATGGAGTTTAAGGCCATGACTTTGGCAACAATCATTTGTTCATGTAAGCCCCTCTTGTAGGATGTTGACATAATATGGAGATTCTATGACTGCTCCCAGTTTGCAAGCATCAGCAAGCCTTGTTAGCCACAGGCATTCACTTTATGTGTGTACTTCTGAGAAATGGATGCTAAACAGTAGAGGACCCAGGACTGTACCCTGTGGAACACCACTGGCTGTAGCTCTGCTATTGGATGTGGATTCTGTTATTTTAACTATATGAGTTCTATCAGTGAACTAGTTAGTGACCCCTCTAATGATATAAGGGTTGATGCCTAGTTGGGTGAGTTTGTCAATGATGTCTGAGTGGGGGATAGTGTCAAACAGCTTGGCTAAGTCTAGGTGGTTGTATGCACAGATTTCCCCTCATCCAGGTCCTTGGTGACTACCTCAAAGATGTCCACTAGGTTTAATAAGCATGATCTCCGTTTGACAAATCAAAACTGTGTAAGGTGGGCTGTTTGTAAATTATGTACATGTTTGTTAAGGGCCATGATGATTTGCCTCATGGCTTTGCAGATATGGCTGGTCAGGCTAATATGGCTATAGTTCCAGGGGTCAGTGGATACACCACCTCTGTGCAAGTGAATAAAGGGGCCATTTTCCAGTCAGCTGGGATGCAGCTGTTGGTTTCATTATGATTGCAAAGAGCTCCCAGTGGTGTTGCTAATCCATGTTCGATCCCATGTAGGACGCAGCCTAGGATGTTATCAGGTCCCATAGATGCTGTGTTTCTGTCCTTAAATATGCCATTTATGATCTAGTCTTTAGAAATAAAAGGTATGGGACAGGTTGTAGTGATGTCATGGGGTACATGGGGTGGGGACAGAGGAGTGAAGTTTTCACAGAACTCATCGGCCAACAGATTAGGTATGTCTACAGGCTTAGTATATGTGGTTTCATTAACTATGTGCTTGGCAAAAAGCTGGGCCTTTCCTTTTAGTTTACACATGTAATTGCACAATGCCTCGTGGTTGTCCTTTGTGGAGGAGGCTAATTTGGTCCCATACTTTGTTCTGCAGGACTTCACAACAACACGTATTGCCTTGTTTAAGCTGAGCAGGGAGCATTTCCAGTTTATTGGGGGTCTCTCCCTCCTACTCTTAGACAGCAATGTTTACCTATTATTGTAAAGCATGTTAATGACAGTTGCCCACCAGGCAAGTTTGCTCTGCCATGAGTTGCTAGTTTTGCTCCTGTCAGGTACAGCCAAGTTCATGCAGTCATACAGGTGCTTGTATAAAGCATTGCTGTAGAGCTCAGCATAGCTGCCAGTTCCATCTGATGGGGGAGGTGCAGTGAAGCTATTTATACCATTCCATAGGAGGATATAATCTCCTTTGGTGAAGTTTATTAGTTTATTTGCTGCAAGGGGTGGTGTCAAGTGTGATACTTACTTTGAATGAGACCAATTTGTGGTTAGATCTTACCAGGGTGGACCTCACAGTGGGAGTGCTGCAGTGGTCCCCCATATTAATAAGCACCTGATCCAGTGCATTGGCTTCCCTTGTGTTGATGTCAACTCACTGATGCAGGGCATTGTAGTTAACAAAGTTGAGTAACCTTTGGGTAAGTGAGTTTGAGCACGAGTAATCTCCCTGTTCCAATTAGAGAACATTGGATGAAAAATAGATATTGCCAACAAATTACTCAAAAAATTGGACTGTTTTCTCTTTTCATTAATCCACTGCATCAACCATTTGGTAATCACTAGATGACAGCATATGCATATACAGATTTATGTTTCTAGGCACTAAGCTTCCACATTTAATTCATCTCCTCCATAATGAGGAGATTGTTCCACACGCAGGAGATGCATGCTCACCAGTGGTTTTATCAGGAATATAATTTTCTTATATCTTCATGAAGATTTTATTTCTTTATTTAAAGTGTTACATTACAGATAATGGTGCTCATATTATCTCAGTAACTATGTTTTTGTTGCTTTGAAAAATATGCAATAAATCAGAAAAACATTATAGTAATACTTATATTAATATTCTCCTAACTTGTAATGCTAAATGGTAATCCTTTGTTCTCCATACTTTTTAAGGTCTGTATCATTCAATAAAGAAAAAAAAATACTCAAATGAAATGTTCATAAGACATTTAAATCTGGTTCCACCAATTTTTACTTAATTGATACCTGGCTTCCTTCTGTCTGAAGAGGTATGCCTTACATAGACCCACTGATGTAAATGTCACAACACTGCAGTTAGTTTCAGCAGTGGTAGCATATCCCACGAGTAAACATTATGTGTGTTATAAAATATAGAATAAAAGCAAGCATCAGTAGGAATGCATTGGTCTGAACTCTGGAGAATTACAATTATGGAGTAAATCACACCTACATTTTTTAATTGCACTACACTACACAGTTTGTTAACTAACATCTTCCTAAGACTTAACAGATTTCACTTCTAGTAAAATAGCTTGTTGAAACATAGATTCACAGAGTAATACATTTTACAAGACAGAATCAGTGAATGGGCCGTAAATATCTTTCCAGTACCCACCTTCATAGAGCACCTCCAGTGTCCACGAGAGCAAAACAGGTCAGGTGTATAATAAAGATGTAGGTCCCATCTGGTTGTCATTGTTTAGCTTAACTCATTACAGCCAAATGACACAGCCAGGTACATCTACAGTTAATTCCTATTGATGCCTCTAGGCATAAAATATTGCTTGTTCATATTTGCATCAATAATTTCAAAACCATGCTATGAACAAGGTTTTAAAAAATTTCATTGTAAAGCTTACACAATGGCAAACTCAACTGCATTAATATCTGACCTCTGTCTAGTACAGGTAAAAAGATATAGGGCCGGATTTACGAAGGCTTGCACAGAGTGTAAGAACAGTGTAAGACTGCAGACAGGCAATATGTCTGTCGAGCAATTTAACAGTAGCCAGTAGGGGCGTGCATGAGAGCTTCTAAAGCTACTCTTGCACGGAAAGTATTATGGTATGCAAATTACCTCATTTGCTGCTGAAAGCTATGCAAATGAGGTAAAATTGCGATCCAGGAACCACTAACCTGTCCGTGTAAGAGTAGTGTTATTTGCAGAAATGTACTCCGTTGGTAACGGAGTACCGTTCTGCAAATAGCAAAACGGAACAATGACAGCTCCAAATAAAGGATGCATCCAGTTGAGGAAGCATGACAATGGCCCAATATAAGGCCATTGGCATTTATACGTGTTTCAAAATAATAAAAAACAAATTTTTTTTCATCCCTGATCTCCGATGTTTAAGCGTAGCGCAGCACCATTCAAACATGCGGCGCTCTAAAAACCAGAAAAAAAAATAAAAGCAAAAAATGGGCATTTTATTAAAAATATCCATCTGCCATGCAAGTGAATGGCAAGCTGAAGACAACATGGCTACTGAGTAGTGGTTGCTAAGGGGGGAAGCTCAGTGTGAGAGATGTAACCAAGCATTAGTAGGCAATCCTATGCAAATGAGTATAAGGACAGTGAATCCCAATTTTCCCTGCCATGTGAACCATGTCCCTAGAGTGTAAGAGTAGGATTAGGGAAGTAACAGAGTAGAATATAGGTGACATCATGAGGGGGGCATGTATCAAAGACTGTAAGCTTATTGGAGCAGAGTGGCATGTGTTTGCTGTGAGTTACTCAGGACTGGAAGAGGCGTGTTTACAGTTGTCAGATCTGAAACCCAGAAACTGAAGGTGTACGCTGTGGCTACAACCAAAGTTTCTTGCAAAGATGCTTACCCTGTGTGTGTGCGTGTGCGTGCCTGTAAACCCGTGTAAGCCTGTGTGCACGTGTATGCGCCCATGTAAGCCGGTGTAAGGCTGTGTAAGCCTGTGTGTGCATGTGTGTACCTGTGTAAGTCGGTGTAAGGCTGTGTAAGCCTGTGTGTGCAGATGTGCACCCGCCTAAGCCTGTGTAAGGCTGTGTGCATGCGTGTGCACTTGTGTGCACATGTTTGCACTTGTTTGCGCAGTGCTGCCCCCTGTGGAAACAGAAAGGGAAAAGGAAGGAAAAGCAGTAGTAGGAAGTAAACCAAGGAGAACTAGCAGAGCTGCCAGGTGAAATCAATTAGAATCAGCCAATTACACAGGCAGTACACTAGCCCAGCCCAGCACTTAATACTCTGCAAACAACATTCCCCCATGTTTTACTCAGAAACACTGCAGTATACAAAGAGAAGTGAAAACTTAATAGCTTAACTAAAACAAAAAAATGTTAGGGGCTGCCATTGCTATTATAAGGCAACATGTGCAAGATGCTGAGGGTGGTGCCATGGTGAATGTTGCTGAGCAACCCACAGTGAGGAGACGGAGAAGATTGTACAGACCCAGGGTAACCTACCAGGGGCTACATGAACTGGAGATAGTGGAGCGCTATAGAGTGGACAGAGAGCTCCTGCATCAAATTGTTGAGCTGTGCAGGCCACGCCTCACCCACAGAACCAACAGAGGGGAACCCATCCCAGTGGAAACCAAGGTATGTGTTGGCCTAAGAATACTAGCAACAGGTACCTTCCAGAGACCAACTGGTGATATGATGGGGGTTTCACAGGCATCAGCATCCAGGGTACTGCACCAGTTCCTGAATGCCATGGCAGCACATATCAGTGATCATGTATATTTCCCCAATTCCCAAGAGGTATTGGCCAGCAATGTGCGTCTCTTCCAGCAAATAGCGGAATACCCTGAGGTAGTGGGTGCAATTGACTGCACACACATACACATCAAAGCACCAGCTGGTGAGCGGGGTAGGGCCTACATCAACCGCAAGGGCTTCCACTCCATCAACTGCCAGGTCATGTGCGATGCCCAGGGCATAATACTGAATGTGTGTGCTGGCTGCCCTGGAAGCTACCACAACTCCCATATGTGGCATCTGATGCAGCTGTACCAGAAATTTGCCAATGGGGACATCCCTGATGGTCACCTAGTGAGGGATGCTGGATATGCACTGGAGCCATGGCTGATGACACCCATCAGAAATGCACACACACCTGAACAAGAACTTCATAATGAGGCACACTGACAAACAAGAAACATTATCGAGCGTGTGTTTGGGATGCTTAAGTCACGGTTCCAGTGCCTGGACACATCCGGAGGAGCCTTGCAGTACTCAGCAACTACATGTACCCAAATTGTCATGGTATGTGCCATGCTACACAATATGATCCTGTGAAAACAGCTGCAGCAGGAACAGCATGGGGCAGGGCTAAACAGCCCCCCACCATTGCCAAGACCTGCACAGGCACAGTGCGACTCAGAGGAGGAACAACCTGAGCCTGCCCCAGTAGGCAGAAGGAGGCGTGCCCAGTATGCCCTAGCCTTGGCAAAGAGGCAAAGCATAGCACATACCCTAACTCAGTAGGAACCCTGGAAATGACACCTCTCTCTGACTTGCACATACAACAAAATGGATGTCTAACTTGACACTACCTGTTTCAAACATGTATAGGGAGTGTATTATGTGCATCCGACACAGGCAGCCCTGCAGCACCACCTGAGGTATGATTGCCCTATTTTAAGGAATATAAAGCAGTGTTAAGCACATTTTACTATTATTTAGCATATTTAAGCATAATTGCATGGAGCTGCGCACCGCACTAACTAGAGCAACATTGGGCAACGTTGGGCAACGTTGGGCAATGTTGTGCAAAGTCAAGCAAAGCCGGGTAAACACACTCACACCTGCTTTACTGTTCCTTAACCAGTCAGGTCTGTTCAGCAGGAAAATAAAAAGCAGTGACGGGGCTCAAACCCAGGATACTGTGCACTATAGTCACAGTACTGACCCAATAAGCCATGACAGCATTTCACTGGCACAGACACAGCAGGGCAATTGTAGACTAACACAAACACATGCTGTATCATGCCCTCTGAACTTCCCACCAGGCCTATGCAGACAGATAACAGCAGGCCAGGCAGTGTGATGTGGGTTGTGTAGGCTATGAAGTCACAAACTAAGATATGTGAAATGGGAAGCTAAGTTCTGTAGTACAGTAGTATGCCTCAGGCCAGTACGGTAGGCAACAGTACAGACTGAAATGGAGTACCTGACATAGCAGTGCAGGCCTAGCAAATGTGTATAAGTGTCAGGTGAACCCCTCATCCTATGTACATCCACAGCAACAATCAGGTGTGCCCCCTGGGTAGAAATGTACAAATAATAACTGTCTGTCCCCCCCCCAGTGTGATGTGGGTTGGGTAGGCTATGAAGTCACAAACTAGGATACGTGAAATTGGAAGCTAAGTTCTGTAGTACAGTAGTATGCCTCAGGCCAGTACGATAGGCAACAGTACAGACTGAAATGGAGTACCTGACATAGCAGTGCAGGCCTAGCAAATGTGTATAAGTGTCAGGTGAACCCCTCATCCTATGTACATCCACAGTAACAATCAGGTGTGCCCCCTGGGTAGAAATGTACAAATAATAGCTGTCCGTCCCCCCTGTATGTAGAAATGTTGATAAGTCTATGCAAAGTGACTCATGGAAGCCCTGCAGGCACAGCGTGCTTCCTGTCGATGTACAACACAAAGGTGAGCCCTGAAGTAAAAAACAACTTGATTTTTCACACACATATAGTATATATGTCCATACTGGGCATGCTCACACACCAACAAATATAGCAAATTTCAGTCAGCAACATAGTGAAAGGTCATACTGGGCATGCTCACACACTTAAATAAACAAAGCAAATGTCAGCCAACAACATACTGAAAGGTCATACTGGGCATGCTCACACACCTAGGCCATGTCTGAGTACAGCAGTGGGCCTCACATATCTGGCAGTTGCAGTTCATACCCCAGAAACTTGTCACTATTCACCAATCATGCCTTGTGCACACAGTTATATGAAAACAGACCCACATAATATATTGGGCTGCTGTCATAATCAAACTATGTACTACAAGCACTTAAGTTGTTCAAAGAAAGTGGAAATTCAAAGAAGATCAATAAATCTCTGATCAGTATCATCAATAAACAATGAGCACTCTTAGCATTATCCAATCCATGTTCTGGCACAAATACTGGCAAAGAGTCCATAGAGAACCATGAAGCAATGTCATATATATCAGTGTAAACACATATATGTTCTGAGTCAGTGCAAACTGTAAAGAAATACATGTACATGACTGACACTGCCACCATCTTGTCAGACAGGTTCATACATATATAGCCCCCTTCTCACTGATAAAATGGCCCATTACCATACCTGGAGATTGTGAAAACACAGAAATCACGTATACAATGGTTAAACAGCACTTTCCAAATCTAAAAACACGGCGTCTATGGGATGACATGGTTTCCCTAGCTGTGTCATATGTGAACTCCAAAACAAACAGACCCTGCACCTGAACAGTCTGTTGAGACTCACCCTCTGTACAGGATATGAAACTGTTGAATGCATTGCAGCAAAATGTGGCACACTCCACAAGTGTTGTTGCACAACAGACCATAGGAACTATTGTCTTATAAGCCTATTAAGCCTCATCTGCAAGGCCATGGAGTCCATCATGATGGAACTCATAAACAGAGCTATTGTGAGCCTAAAAACACCCAACCCTATCAATTTCGGTTTGGTCAGGGGCAGATCATGGTTCCCAAACCCGATAGACTGTTTTCAAGGCAGTTACCCAGGACATATATCAATGAAATGAGCTACACGTCCCACATAGACCTTGAAAAGCCCTCCTCCAACATCCCAGACACATGTCGTATCCACAAAATCAACAACCAGTGCATAAATATATATGTCATCTGATGGATTGCCAACTGGGGCACAGATAGATCACACAAGGTAACAATTGTGGTCTCCTGTTCAAGCTGGTAACAACTGCTGTCCCCCATGGCTCAGTCCCGGGACCCCTCCTGTCCGGTGTATACTTTTCAGAAATACAGTCAAACACACGAGGGCTATGTTTAGCAAAGTTTGTGGATGACTGCAAAAAAGTTGTCATAATCAATGTTTGGGACAACAGAGACATCCTTAAAAAGGGTCTCAGTCAGACATATGTGGTGTACAATTCATGGCCTTGAGATACAGTCACAATTACCACATAGGTGCCAACACCCTAAATATGTAGGTGATAATAAGGGATCTATGGACACATGTGGATAGTCATCTCCACTTCCAGAAACATATTCACAAAGTGGTTAGAAAATCATGCTATGTGTTCCCACAAACTGCCAAAGTCTTTGCATGTAGGTCAAACAAAGGAGGTTCCCTCCACACATCAGTCATCAGACCCGTCAGAGAGTACCACAACACACTTGCGATGAATCTGACTATGCACCCTCAGCAGCTGGAAAGACCAGTGAACTACCTCAACAAGAGGATTACTGGCCTCAAACAGGTGCCCCATGCAACAAGACTGAAATTAACTCAATCTGTACTCTGTTGCATACTGTCTGCTCATGAGATCTCTGCCCAGCAGACAGGTCCATATCCAATGCAGAACTGATGTACATGCACTATCTGAAGTAAACCCAAGCTCACTGTACCACATGCTCTATGGATATCATCATCACAACATTAAATAGAACATGTTGGAGGGATACATTACTAACTCACAGACTTCTCTTGCTTTGGAACAGGCTCCCAACCGACATTAAGCTGAGACCCTCACTGACACACTTCCAGAGGAGCCTTGATGAGTGTATGTGAAACTGAACTGTCTCACCATGGATCACTTCATCAGCTCTACTACACAGAGGCCTAGGGAACTATCTCCATGGGTGGTGATAGCTGCACACTCTGGCCATACTAATATATGCCTTCAGGTAGATAGCCCATTACCTACCTATGTACCTCTATATAGATGTAGGGGGAACACAGTATAATAAGCCAAAGATGGATGGGCAAAGATGTGTGTAAGAAGGTGACCATGACAGGGAGCCATCCAGGACTGTTCCACTCAGCACACATCCCACTGGCACGAAAGACATGAGGTGCACATCTCTCCCACTGTACATAACAGCCACCAGTATCTGTAAGCATTACAGTGTATGTGGTCCATGTCCCTGCTGTACAGCATGACTGTACAATGAAGTACACATCTACTATCTGTAGACATGTACCTGTCACATAGGTTCAAAGGTATGTAGTAGACTATCTCCACGAAGGCATATATTAGCCTGTGCAAGTTGTGCAGCTTTCAACACACCATTGGGTAGTCTCCCAAGGCCTAGTTCTAATAGTTAGTGCCCTAAGACCCTTTCTAGTGGGGCTGCTGATGTGATGCCTGGCATGAATTGTCTGTTTCCCATCCACTCATTAAGGTTCCAATTGAAGAGTGTCAGCAGGGGGTTCTGTCTCATGCACATTGGGACTCTGTTCCACAGTAAGACAAGTGTCTGGGATGGTACTCTATCCCACCAGCATGTTGTATTCGTCGTTCTGATGAGGTTCATATCCCTGTAATGTGTAGGGCGACTCAATGTTGTTATGTGTAGATGGAGCATGTTCAACAGTTATGTGTTGGACATGGCTCTGTATGTTAGGCAGAGAGTACTTCTGAGTAGGCGGTACGCAATGAAGAACAGATTTAGTTTTACCAGTTGTGTTGCATAACACAACTGTTCAAGGCCAGTAATCCTCTTGGTGAGGTACATATGTGGTCTCTACAGCTGCTGGATATGCAAAGTCGAGTACATCCATAATGGTGCACTGTACTCAATGATGGGTCTGATGATGTAAGAGTAGAGTCCCAACACTACCTCTTTGGATCCTGATGCAAACCCTTTGTTGATTAGGTGGGCCACATAGGATCTCCCAATCACTTTGGCAACATGGTTTGTCAAAGAAAAGATGACTATGTACATGTGTCCCCAGATCCCTTATCACCTTGTCATTTTCAAGGGGGTAACACCCATGGGTTGGTTTGTGGGTATTTTGTTTTCAACAAAGAGGATCACTATGCATTCCTCCACAGTGAGCTTGAGGCCATGATCCTGACACCATACATCTGTCTCATAGAGTCCCTTCTGGAGAATATGTCTGTCTTCCGGTGAATCTATTATGGCAAACACTTTACAATTCCCAGCAAACTTAGTCAACTACAACTCTCCTGTGTTGGCATGTACATTTGAGAAGTCTATACCAAACAGGAGGGACCCCAGGACTGAACACTGGGGGACACCAGTCATTACTGGTGTAGAGTCTGACGTAGCCAGCAACTCATAATCTGTGGGATCTATCTGTGAGCCAGTTTGCAATCCATTTTGTGATGAATGGATTCATGGTCAGGTTGGTGGGTTCATCTATGATACCTGACTGGGGAATGGTGTCAAGGGCCTTAGCAAGGTATAGGTAGGCTGTGTGGAGCTCATTTCAATCATCTGTAGCCTGGGTAACTGTCAAACAAATCCTCCCAATTCAGGAGGCGTGGTCTGTATTTGACGAAGCCAAATTGGGTGTGCTCAACTGTGTGAAGGTTACCAATCTCTGTATTGTTTACTTCCATTATGATTGTCTCCATTGCCTTGCAGAACACACTTGTCAGGCTCATAGAGCATGAATGCCAAGGGCTTTTTGTGGCCCCACACCTGTGGAGTGTGTAGAATGTTGTTGTGCAGCATTCTATGGGCACATATCCTGTAGAGAGCATGTAGAGAGAGGTGTAGGTATCTATGATGAATATGGATACATCCTCACCCTATGTGCTATGATTCAGGTTCTGATGCTGGAAAGTATGGAATGAATAGTATCCTGGTAGTGCTGGTGTGCTGTCTGGAGCCTTGAACTAGGTTACTGATACTGCACAGATATCAATATTCTCCATAATGAGAAGTTTCTCGAGTGTGTGCATCTTAAAGCTGAGACTTCTGGCAATGAGTAGCATTTAGCTCACTTTGTGGTTATTTGTGTTGGTTACGGGGTTTGTTTTGTCCTGCGTGACCATTGTTCCACACCTGACATCAGTGCCTCATTGGTCCCATTTGACCATAAGCTAATTACCCTACATATCCACATCCTGGACCCACACCCCCATTAACGAAACCATGTTAATAAATGTCTCCAAAGTCAACTTCATGCTTTTTAAGACAGACGTGCTAAACTGCAGGACACCCATGCAGATGGACAATACAGTTACAACTACTGAATCCTTCACAATTGCACTTTATAAGTACTTACATGACTGCATGCTTCGTGCTATCCCAAACAGAACCAAGACGCTATCCTTCAAGAAAAGCAAGCCAATCTGGTGTTCCCCTGCCATAAACAAACTCCACAACAGAAGGAAAATACTGTTGCAAAAGAGGATATAATCCCATGAGGGAAGGAGCTCCATGGTCAACATCAGTAAGAAGCTGTGATCCATGATGAAATCCTCCAAAGCTGGTTCTGAAAACAAAATTGTCACTGATCATAAAGACAACCACAAAGAATTCTATAGCTATGTCAAGAATCTCAATGGTAACACTCAGATCTGCTCTGAGTTACAGCACAATGGCACTGAATATACAGACCTAACTGATATTGCCAACATCCTGGCAGATAGGATCAGTGCTAACTTTACCCCCCCTCTCACCCATGAAAGAGCACATCCCTATAATGGAAGACTGCAAAGTTGCTGTCATCATGGCTGCACAGGTAAAACACACTCTCCAAAGCCAGGAACACAGCATCCATGGGACCAGATAACATCCCAGGCTGTGTTCTACACGAACTACAGAATGAACAGGCACCACACCTATGTACCATGTTAAGTCATAGCCTCACCTCACACTTTGTGCCTGCTGAATGGTGCTCAGTGATGGTTATCCCACTGCACAAGGGGGGAGCCACCATGGACCCCAGGAACTAGCGCCCCATTAGCCTGATGAGCCTGCTCTGCAAGGCCATGGAATGTATCATCATATAACTTATAAAAAAAGACATTGGTAATCTCCAAACTCTGGACCACAACCATGTTGGGTTTGTAAAAGGCAGATCATGTCTCCTAAACCTGATAGACATCATTGAAGCAGTCACCAGAACTGTAGACAAGGGTAAGGTGGTTCACACAGCCTATGTATATCTTGCCACGGCTTTCAACACCATCCCCCACTCTGGAATTATAGATAAACCCACTAAACTAGGTATAAATCGCTATGTCACAAGATGGGTTGCCAACTGGCTAACTGACAGAACACACACTGTGAAAATAGCAGACACCAAGTACGACTTTGGACCAGAGACAAGCGAAGTACCACAGGGTGCAGTCCTGGGTCCTGTCCTGTCTGGTATCTACTTCCCTGAAGTAAACTTTAACATTGAAGGTCTGTGGCTACTGAAGTTTCTAGAGGACTGCAAACTAGGAGCCATAATTGTAAACACTAAAGATGTGGACATCCTACAAAAGGGCCTCACTGAGACAGACAGATGGCTGTTGTCAAAGCCATGGGCTCCAGCACAATGCCAAAAGGTGCATTGTCATCCCCTTTGTTAAAAACTCCGTAGCCAAGAACGACAACTATGCAGTAGTATACTTAACACTGAAAGTGTGACAAGAGACCTTGGGTCACAGGTGGACACTGGACACAATAGTGATAATCACATCCCCACAGTAGTCAGGAAAGCCTGCTATGTGGCACACCTCATCACAAAATATGTCTCATGCAGAATAGAAGAGGACATTGTTCCCCACTACTCATTACTCACTAGAACTATAATAGAGTACAACGCCACTTTTGCTATGTACCTCACAAGCCAACTACAACAACTGGAAAGACTGCAGCAATACCCCACAAAGAGCACTGGTTGCCTAAAATAGATGCCATACACAGACTATCTCAAAATGCTCCATCAATACTCCCTTGCATATCGCCTACTCAGATGTGTTCACTGCCTAACATACAAAGCTATGTCAAATGCAGAGCTGTTGGACATGCTCCGTGTAAAACGCTCACAATCCCTCTGACCTTCGGACCCAAAACCACGAGTGAAATACAAAAGGAAGGGGTGTACACATTTACCTTATGGAAACCCACACCTTTAGGTTAGTGGCACAACATGAGGCCTTGGAGACCATGCAAGTGCAACTAAGATTGGGCAAAGCTGCTCATCAGATTGTAGCCTGCTACAGATCACCTACCTTGTCACAGGAACCTCGCTCAGTATTCCTGAGAACAGTGGAAAATATCAAGGTCCTACCAAACACCATTATATGAGGTGATTACAACTACCCAAACATTGAGTGGGAGAATTAGTTGTGTACAACATCCTTGGCCCAATGTTTCCTAGAGTTTAAAAACTCAAACACCCTGGAAGAGCTGGTCACCATGGCCACTAGAGGTGACAACATACTGGACGTAATCATTACCAACGTGGGGTACTAGTGTTCCACAACAGAGATAAAACCCTCACTGGTAACATCAGATCATAAAGTACTCACACTGGACATCCACATCCCGCCCCCCCACCCAGTCAATGAAACCACCATAAAGACATTTTCAAAAGCAAACTGCACACGTCCCAAGACAAAAGTGGAAAGTTCCAAAGACCTCCTGCTATAGGAGAATGGTATACAATCTGCCAAATCAGTTACAAGTGCATCCTATGAGCATCTACAGAGATGCATGAATCGAGTCATCACAAATAAAACTAAGATGCACTCCTCCAAAAATAAGAAAACAATCTGGTGGTCATTGGCCATAAATAAGATAGACAACAGAAGGAGGAAACTAACACCCGATAGAGCCAATTTTACTAAAGGAAAGGCATCACTGATCATTATTAGGAAGAAGCAATGATCACTCATAAAATAATTCAAGGACACTGTCAAACGACAAATTGCCAAAGACTGTAAGAATAACAACCACAAAGCCTGCGGTAGCTATACCAGACATGTAGGTGTCAACTTCCAAATATGCTTTCAGCTACTGACAAATGGTAAGGAATACACTGAACCATCTTTCATTTGCCACATCCTGGGGGACAAGTTCAGTGTAAACTTCCCCCCATCACCCCTCAAAGGGCCTGTGTCCATCACAGAAGGATGCAGAGCCCCAGACATCATGGACATGAAGGTAAAGACAGCCCTCTCCAAAGCCAAGTAAACAGCATCAATGGGACTGGATGGTGTCCCAGGCTGCATCTTTCACTAGGCCCAACAGGAGCTACACCCTCACCTACATTCACTGCCCAGACTCAATCATACCACAGGGTATGTACACAAAGAATGGCATACACTAACAGTCATCCAGCTCCACAAAGGGGGTACCACAACAGAACCTGGAAACCATTGCCCTATATGTCTACTCAGCCTGGTCTACAAAGCTATTGAGCAAATTATCATGGAACCCATAAACAGAGACATTGGGGACCTCCAGACACTGGTCTCTACTCAACCTCACCTTGTTAAAGGCAGATCCTGCCTCCTAAACATAGTTGACTTACTTCAAACAGTCACCAAGGACATAGATGGAGATGAAAGTAGTCCACACAGACCACCTGGACCTCAGTAATGACTTTTCACACCATTCCCCACTCTGTCAACATGGACATGCTTACCAGCCTGAACATCAATAGCTATGTCACAGGATGTGTGGCCTAGTGGCTCTCAGATCAAACACACATGTTCAGAGTTGCGGGTGCCATGTCCGACTCTAAGACAGTCACAAATGGCATCCAACAGGTCTTGCTCCTGGGACTCCTCCTGTTCAGTAGACACTGCTCAGAGGCACAGGCAAGCATGGGTGGAGTATGGCTGAACAGGTTTGCAGATGACTGCTAACTGTGGTCCATAATCGACTCTATGGCTGACACACACATCCTCCAGAAGGGGCTTACAGAGACAGATACCTGGTGTCAAAACAATGCCCCAACAAGAATTCCAAAGAATGTATAGTCATCCTCTTTGGCTAAAACAAACTGCAAGCAAATTACCACATAGGTGGTACTCCAGTATGTATGGAGAAAGTCATGAAGGCCCTGGGGACACAGTTGGATACTGAACTCTCCTTTGATGATCACATGGCCAAAGTGTTTAGACATTCCTTCTATGTAGCCCACCCAATGTCACCTAATGTAACCCACTTTGTCTAGTCTGATGATGTCACCATCCTACAAATATACCTCTGGAAAAGAGAACTCACAGTAATGTGTATAGTGCATCATGTAAATGTGTACTCCTGTAGTAACAGAAGCAGTTAGGTAGGGGTTTGAATCCTGTACTTGATGTGTGTGTGTGTCTGTTTGTGTGTAATCTCCTTGGAGAGAAGCAACCTTTTTGTAGAGTACTCAAACACCTTAAAAGTGGTATACTAATCTTTGTCAGGTCTGATGATGTCACCATCCTACAAATATACCTGTGGAAAAAAGAACTCACAGTAATGTGTATAGCACATCATGTAAATGCGTACTCCTGTATTAACATAAAGCAGTTAGGTAGGGATTTGAATCCTGCACTTGACAAGTGTGTGTGTGTGTTTGTCTGTCTGTGTGTGATCTCCTTGGAGAGGAGCAACCTTTTTGTAGAGTACTCAAACACCTTAAAAGTGGCGTACTAATCTTTGTCAGGCCTGATGATGTCACCATCCTACAAATATACCTATGGAAAAAAGAACTCACAGTAATGTGTATAGCGCGTTGTGTAAATGCGTACTCTTGTAGTAACATAAAGCAGTTAGGTAGGGGTTTGATTCCTGCACTTGACAAGTGTGTGTGTGTGTGATCTATGTGTGTGACACTGTTGGTCAATGGGTTGTGGGTTTTGCTTTTACTACTGTATGACATATCAGTATGACACCAGTATGTGCATTACACATGTGGGGTAGCTGTGTGGCAAATACATATACATACATATGACCTCAATTATTGCATGTGTGGGAACCCTGCTTTCTCCAAGAACACATCTGTCATCATTTCAAGAGTAGCTGCTGCTTTCCAGACCTTAGGTCACATCTGTATGCTTGTGACAAGGCCAGCCACTGCAGTGAACCCTGGCCTAGGTCAGCTGTGTCACACACACTCATTACGGTTTCTATAGAATTGTGTGAGTGAGGGTTTATGTCCGAAGTAGATGTCAGACCTGTTCAAATGCAGCAGGGTCTATCAATCATGGCTATTCATTATAGGTGTACAGCAACTTTTGTGGATATGCATGCAGACCCCTTATTGCTTATGTGATCCACTGAGGGATTTAAACATACCTTTTAGAAATGTGATTATCAAAGGAGAGATGACGTACCACTTGGTTGCATGTACACATTGGTACCTTTTCTTCATGTTGGTGGCTACTATCTATGTGGTACTGTGGGGATACTATGTTCCGTAAAGGTGGATGACTATGCTTTGGTTGGCTTATAGCTTTACAGCATGGTTTTGAAAACAGGGAACTGTCTGTATGATACCCTTGTGGAGGGTGTGTGTGTCATCTGGAGAATACATTATAGGCCACAGTATGCATTACCACACATAGACAGACATATCCTTACTGTGATTGCTTGTACCTAAGAGAGCTAGATGCCAAACAGGAGTGGTCCCAGTAATGGTTGCAGGTGAATACCACTGGTTACTGACATAGTATAGTATCTGAAGTGTCCAAATGTTACTGTGTGTCCTACATCTGTGTGTCAGTTGTCAAGACATCATCTAACGATTGGTTATGGTCAGGCTGTTAAAGTTGTGTAAACTACCAGAATGCAAAACAATGACAGATAGTAACAGTATCACCCACAGTACAGTGCCAAACCATGTCATACACACATGTGTAGTCAAGTTACGAAATGTGTGTAGTACAATGCATACTGGCCACCAATCGAGACTATGGAGTGTTACTGTGTAATACAGGGCATGTCACCCTGTCCATGTGTCCACTATGCACGTACATGCAGACAGTGTGCCTCCACCATGTTCACAAATGTACACCTGCAAATCTGTGCCACACACATCCCACACATTCTGTCCACTCTCTAACACATGCTGTCAATACTACACACATCAGCCAAGTGGCAAGTGGGCGGACAGTACACTATTGGAACTAACACTGGTGTAAGCATTACTACATTGACAATCATAGCTTACATGCATCATGCCTGCTCAGCTACACCTTCAAGCATATCATTACACTCTACTGCTGACAACATGCTAACATTGCTATACTGCTGTAAAGTCACCCTGTGCATCAGTACCATGGTAGCCTGTTCCTGCATCAATGTCACAGATGACAGGAGGTGGCACAGGATTCATCATATGCACAGGGTGTGTTGTTGGTTTGTCAGAGGTCTACAGTGAGCCATACAATCAACATGTGTGTGTGTGTGTGTGTGTGTGTGTGTGTGTGTGTGTGTGTGTGTGTGTGTGTGTGTGTGTGTGTGTGTGTGTGTGTGTGTGTGAGGGCCAGGAGTACTGCTATGGGCCAATGTTGATGTAATGTGTGCATGTATGTGATAGCCTTAGGTGTCTTGTTTATGTGTGTGTGTGTGTGTGTGTGTGTGTGTCTGCATGCACACAGTTCCACCATGTGGCTGCCATATATGGGTATTTGTGGGACAGCCACAGACTGTACCTGCCAGGCTTTACAGATCACTGTCTCTGGCCATGGATACTGTACCTGTGCCTGGCAGGGGTGCTACTGACACTATCAGGTACTAAGCCTGACTGGGTACTATCCCCAGAGGTAGATGGATGTACACTGGAGCCAGGTCCCTGCTGGGACTGTCCAGAGCCATGTGCACGTGGTCTTCTAGGACAGTCTATGGACAGTCCACCCCCAACATTGCTGGGGCTGGTACTGGCACTACGGGAGCGGCTGTGACTTGAGGGATGTCCACGGCAACTGCCAGCTGCTGCTGTTGCTGGCATACATCCATGTCGACATCTCTCCCATCCCACAATATCCTGACACATGGACATGACATTGCGGAGGACATCTAACATCTCACCCCAACGTCTATCCATGACCTCAGTTTAATTACAGATGGCACCTGCTAGGTCATGGATACTGTCATTTAAAGCGGTGTTATGTGTCCTCTGTGCCCTTAGTCCCTGTCTGGTGTACTGTTCCATATGTGCCTGTGCCTCCATGACAGCCTGGAACATGTGTGAGGTTGTAAGACCTGTGGCACATCTGCCAGTGGCATGATGGCCAGCAGTGCTCCGACGAGAACCCCTGGACATCTGCCTATGTGGTACCCTTCCAGACATCTGGGTATGGCTGCTGTGTTGGGATGCATGTACCATAGATACCACACTGTCCTGGCCAATACCGGCTGTATGCTGTTCCTCAGCTAAGGGAATTTGTGATGGATGTATTGGCAGTATGACTGTGTGCATGGATGGGGTGGACACTTGTGTACTGTTGATTGTTGGCACAACGACAGACCCTGGCAAACATGCCTGTGCCTCAACACACCTATCATCATTAACACTATCATGCTCAGTGACATCAGTTTCCCTGCTGCAGTGAACCAGCCAAAAATCAGCACCTGTGAGAGGGAGACAGGAAACACACTTTATGACTTGTACATGATGTCTGCACACATGCACACATGCACACATGAACACATGCACACAAATACACTCCCCACTACAACAGACACAAACACCATCAGCAATCCAGAACATACTCAATAGCGTGTGATGGTGGGGTACAGTATCACAAGCCAAACATTTATATCAAACGTGACAGCATGCAGGACATGTGTTGCTAAACAGCATGCAGGGTGAGTGTAGACAGCCCTTGCTAATAACAGTATACATGGCTTTGATGCATGTGTGTTTTGTTCAGTCATTGGCCTCACCCTGGAACGCAATGTGTACATGGACACAACATTGCTGTGCAAGTATTAACAGCTCTGCAATGTCCTGTGCACCATCACTCACAGGTATACATATCATGGCTGGATGTATACCAGTGTGTCACATAGATATCCTTTTCTGATTAGAGCATCTGTGTCTTTAGCAGATAATTGTGGACACAAGTTTAGCACATGCATGCTATGTATACACACAGGATGAGTGGTGCATGTATACCTGATGGAATACCATTGCTCAACATAGCCATTGTACAGTGGTTATGGTGAGTGTAGGACATATTGTGGGCATGCCAGTGCCAGCCATGACATGGCATGCTACCACAGAACTGCAACATTGAACATCACACATACACAATGTGTGACATGTGCCCTATACACTCAATAGTATTACAAGACATGTGTGTCACTTTGTACAAATGGTGATTGCTATGCATATTGTGTATCGGTGCATATGTTTGCACACACACAACATTGAGGTGCATAGCAATTAATGATATGTGTAGTACTGTGGCCACTGTAACTGGATGTGGTGTAGTACCGTGTGACATCATCTTGCAGCATCATGTGGTCACTCAAGTCTACTAATGTTTGCCAGACCGGCACATAGTGTGCTGTACCTGAACTGCAGTATCATGGCTACATTCACCATTTCACGGCCAGTTGTTACATGGGTTCATAAGGTGTCCAGTAGGGGTCATTGCCTAACATGAATGTGTTATGTGTTGAAGAGTGTCGCACAGACACATGAGGGAACTCTACCCCTCAGGTATATTATGTGTGCTGTGTGGATGATATTTGGGATACTGAAGTGTGACCTTACAGATTGTGTCTGAATACGCCATGTGTAGCTTGTTAACATGTACTGTGTATGACAAAGTTGTGTGTGTTGTGTGCATGTGTATCGACTCTGCCTCTCCAACATCCACTACAGTGTTGCCACAATTGTGTGGGATGCTCTGTGTATTGCATGCATTTGAGTCAGCTACTCACGATACTGAGATGGCCATAGTCTCACAGCAAACATGCACAGCATGCATTATGCGCTGGTGTGTGACGTGCACGTGGCCTACACCTCACCTATGACATGCACATTTAATTAGCAATATTAAATGTTGAACACACTCACCAACATGGGTCTGCTGCCTTGCCGTCACACCAGAGGGACTTACAAGGATATGAGACAGTTTGTCAGTGTCAACAACTGTGGCATTGCTACTGTGTGTTTGCAATCTTACAGTAGTACGACTGTTGACAGACACAGGCCTGCATATTATATTCTGAATTATTATTATTGCACAACACTAGGCACCACATCTTGTTACTACACACTACACATCTCACATAAGCATGATCTACCAATAGAGGTAGCAGTAGTGTACAGCTATGCCATGTTACCTGCATGCTCCATGTCAACTTGCTGGGTGGCTCCAGTCTCCATGATGACACATGCTAGTTGTTGTTGCTGTTGTTGGCCAGGAGCCACCTGGCTGAGGAGCAGTTCCTCCACTCTGGTGAGGGGTGGAGTGGTGGATGGCTACCCCACCACCTCTGGCAAGCTGTTGTCTACGGATATCAGACGCATGCTGTCGGACATGTCTAATTAAATCACTGCAGTGATGGTGTACCTGCTCATATGTCTGGTTATGCATGCCTATGTCATTTACCCCACGTACAAGATCTTGCCACAGTGCAGTCCACTCATGCTGGTCCTGGCTGGTTCTTGAGAACAGCATGGCATAGTGCTGAACCATGGTGTCTGTTATAACTTCATCCTCTGCTGGGCTGTATGAGGAATTACGATGGTGGGCCATGACCCTGGAAGACTATGAAACAATATGTGTGAGCAAGTCAAGTGGCACACTTAATATTCTACAATACAGATATCATTTATCTGCCATATGTAGCAACCTATTGGCTGCCAAAGGATACACACTTTCAATACCACATATCAGTGTTCAACCCACAACTGCCTGACAGTGCCTGGCACACTCTATATATCAAACCATGTTTTGCACAGCAACAAAGATAAACCAGTATGTAAGACTATACAACAGTACATGGCACACTGTATGCGACACAGTGCACCACCTAGCCACAGGGGGTATATATCAAGCTAATGCATAACATAACATGTAATCCATTGCAATGATTGTAAAGTCCAGTCACAGTATTACCAGTATACCACACTAGTCACAGATGGCAACCCCCTGCCTGACATATGTGCTCATTCATCAATATAGGTGGCATACTGCTGTACTACACTATACATGTTGCTAGATACGCACCTATATCCTGTAACACACATATGACCAAGGTCATGGTACAGGCATACACACACACACATCCGACATACATACCAGACACAAAGGTATGGCAACACACATGACCTTTACCTGTGTACCATACAGTACTGTGTGTCAGTAGTTACAAGACCTTATGCCTGAGGTATGTCATCTGGAAGACTACGGGGAACAAACAAAACAGTGGTTCCAGGACATGTGTCTATACACCACACTGTGCTGTTTAGGCATACAGCTTCAGGTAGTACTACAGTTCATTCAGGGGTTGGATTCTCCAGCAGTAACACTCAATAAGCATACATGTACTGCTGTAGGCTACAATGGGACACCCCAGTCAACACCAACAGACTATGTCAGACCTTCTGGCATACTTCTTTTTGTACCTAGCAATAGCATGCACATCTTTTGCTGGGATCACAGCTAGGACATTAAATACCATGACAGAAACAGTTTCCCACTTAGCCATCACACATATACAGAACTCTAACACATTCACCAACACATTCCCATCACACTCAGTCAACCTCACAAAGCAATTATTCAACAAGTACATGTGGGTTTGTATCAGTTCATAGGTAGGTTATAGACTATTGGCCCTAGGACGTATAGATGTCTAGCCATACGCTACCCTGGCCTTTGACACACAGGTAATTTCATTGCACGTGGCCCTGTCAAGCAGAGACACAGAGGTGATTCCCGGGGTGTATTTCATATCTCACATACAATCATCATGGGTTCATAGGTTCATACTAGGCTATCTGCCCTAGGGCATTTATAAGCCTAGCCAGAGTATGTTTGGCTTTCGCGACCCATTTCAAATTAATTTTGCTATGCCCTTTTTCGAGGTTAGTATACTGTGCCTCTGTCTAACAGTGACACAGAAGTGATACCCGGGGTAAACCTACGATCTCCCATCCACTCATCAAGATTCCTCTTGAAGAGAGTCAATGAGGGACTCTGCCTAACCTGGACTGGGATTTTATTCCAGAGTGAAGGGAGCCTCTGGGTTATGAATCTGTCCCTCCAGCATGTTCTATTTATTTCAGAGCTGAGGTTCAAGTCTCTCGAGCGTGTAGCTCGATGGGATTTGGATTTTTTGAGGGGCAGCAGGTCCCTTAATTCCAGGTTGGACATGGCTTTATACATCAGGCACAGATCGCCTCTGAGCAGGTGGTATGCCACTGAGTAGAGCTGGAGTTTCTTTAACCGGGCAGCATATGGCATCTGTTTGAGCCCTTTGATCCTCTTGGTGAGGTACTTTTGGGGTCTTTCCAGTTGCTGCAGGTGTTTGGTAAGGTACATCCCAAAAGGGGCATTGTACTCAATTATGGGCCTGATGAGGGATGAGTAAAGAGGCACGATGACCTCCCCTGATCTAGATGTGAATCCCTTCATGATTAAGTGGGCTATATAGAATGTTTTTCTAACCACTTTAGCTACGTGGTTGTCAAATGAGAGATTGCTTTCAACTTGGGTCCCCAGGTCCCTAATTAAAAGTTCTGTACTTAATGGATTACCACCTATGTGGTAATTTGTGGGCACTTTGTTTTTGCCAAAGGGGATGACTATACACTTTTCGGTGTTTAACTTGAAGCCATGGCTCTGGCACCAGTGGTCTGTTTCTTTGAGGCCCTTCTGGAGGATGCTTGTGTCGGCTAGAGAGTCAATTATGGTTCCCAGTTTGCAGTCATCTGTGAACTTGGTCAGCCACAGTCCTTGCGTGTTGGCCTGTACCTCCGAGAAATATATACTGAACAAGAGAGGTCCCAGGACTGAGCCTTGTGGGATGCCACTTGTTACTGGTTTGGAGTCTGACATGGCTCCAGCAATACTAACCATGTGGGTTCTGTTCTTGAGCCAGTTTGCAACCCATCTAGTGACATAGGGGTTTATATTTAAGCTGGTGAGCTTATCTATAATGCCCGAGTGGGGTATTGTATCGAAGGCTTTTGCGAGGTCCAGGTAGGCTGTGTGGACCAGCTTCCCTTTGTCAATGGCCTTGGTGATGGTTTCAAAGAAGTCGACCAGGTTTAAGAGGCAGGATCTGCCCTTAACAAAGCCAAACTGGGTAGGATCCAGAGTCTGTAGGTCCCCAATATCTTTATTTATGAGGTCCATGATGATTGATGATCCTTTCCATAGCTTTGCAGACCAAGCTAGTCAGGCTTATGGGGCGATAGTTTCCAGGGTCCGTTGAGGCACACATTTGTGGAGAGGGACCACTGTTGCGGTACGCCACTCTTTGGGTACATATCCTGTAGTAAGGCTGAGATTGAACAGTAGTTTTATGTTTGGGTTTAGCTCTTCTTGGAGTTCATGTAGGATGTAGCCCAGGACACCGTCTGGTCCCATTGATGCTGTGTTTTTTGCTTTGGAGAGGGTGGCTCTTACCTGAGCATCTGAGATGTCAGGGGGGCAGAACTCTGCTGGGATAGATATTTGCCCTTTTGGTGGGGAGGGGTGGGAGTTTGGGCTGAACCTGTCAGCTAGGATGTTTGGCAATGTCTGTGGGTTTGGTGCATTTTTTGTCATTTTGGACTAATTCTGAGCATATCTGCGAATTCCCACCCAGGTTCCTAACAGAACTAAAGAAAGCCTTGTGATTATCCTTAGTGTCCTGTGCAATTGTTCTCTCGAAGCTGGCCTTAGACGATTTTATGAGTGCCCGTAGTTTTTTGCTAATACTGATCAGAGATGCCTTCCCTTTTTGGGATTTTGCTCTATCATGTAGTAGCTTCCTCCTTCTATTGTATAGTTTCTTTATGGCTGGGGTCCACCAGACAGGACATCTGCCTTTGGAGGACTGGGTCTTGGTTTTATTTGGGATTGCATGATCCATGCATTCCTGAAGGTGTTCATAGAATGCATTTATAAAGGATTCTGCGGTCTGGGCCGTATTTTCCACAGGGCCATGGGCTTTGAAGGATTCCACCTCAGTTTTGAGGAGTGTGAAATTTGCTTTAGAGAAGTTTTCACTGTGGTTTTCTGGCAGGCGGTGGAGTCGGGATGTGAATATCCAATTGGATTAGTTTATGGTCTGATCTTACCAGTGAGGGATACACTTCTGGTCTGGAGCATAGAGTCCCCATGTTGGTGATGATCAGGTCCAGTATGTTTTCCCCTCTTGTGGGAGTGGTAACAAGTTGTTTGATAGCATTTGAGTTTATGAATTCTAGGAAGCTTTGGGATAGGGTGTTGGAGCTAGAGTAATGCTCCCAGTCTATGTTTGTGTAGTTGAAGTCACCCAATATAATGGTGTTTGGAGAGACCTTCATATTTTCCAGTGTTCTCAGGAAGGCCGAGTGGGGTTCCTGGGTTTGGGAGGGTGGTCTGTAGCAGGCTATAAACTGGAAGGCAGTTTTACCCACTGCTAGTTGCACATGGATAGTCTCTGATGCTTCGTGCTGTGCCACCAACCTGGAGGTGTGGGCATCTTTGATGAATATTGATACTCCCCCTCCTTTTGTAGTTTGGTCCAAGTTTTGGGGCCGAAAAGAATGGTATGAGGTATAACCTGGTAGTGCTGGGGTGCTCTCAGGATCCCTGAACCAGGTTTCTGTTACTGCACAGATATCGATGTTCTCCATGCTAAGGAGAGTTTTGAGTGCGTGCATCTTGAAGTTTAGACTTCTGGTATTGAGTAGCATTACTCTTAGTTTCTTATCCCTTGTGATACCTATGGAGGTGGGTTTGTCTTTTGAGCTTTGCCTAAAAAAGGCACTATGGGGGTATCAAGAGCCTTTGGCAATATCAGAAAGCCCAGGGGTGACAGGTGCAAGCCATCCTTAGTGAAGCATCGTGGCTTGTCGAGCATATCATCCCAGGCTGACAGGCATTGGATCCCCTTTGAATGACACCAGCCAATTGTTGAAATTGATCATCTTGTCTTCATATTGTGACATCATTCTTGGTGAGGGAAAGATGCTACTCAAGGTCAGGGTCATACTGACCTGTGCTACATGCTCAGAGAGCTCCTCTATGTCTCTTTTTATGTAGTCCAGGGAGGTACATCTCAGGTCATTCACATCAGCATGGACAATGACTGAATCATATTTGTACTTGCCTTGGAGTGACCTGAGTGCTTGTGTTATGTGACGGATCCTAGTGCCCGACAGGCTGCTCACCGTGACCTTCTCCTTGTTCAGCCTGGTGAGCGGGACATCAGTGTGCCTGACGATAGAGTCACCTATTACAAGTGTATCAGGTGTGTTGTATAGCCTTAAGGGCTGTGACTGTTCGGCACACTGGCTTTGTGAGATATGTGTTGCAAGTGTTTTGTTTTGGGGTAGCGGTTTCTTGGGTGTCTGCTTTGGAGGTCTCTGATGCTTAGACAGATCTTTATTTAGAGCCTCCGAGTATGTTTTTGTGTGATTACGTGTTTGGTTTGCTGTCGTGGTAGGTCTATGTGAGACTGGAATTGTAGTGAGTGTGGTTTCCTTCTCCTCCTGACTGGTTTTGCCAGTACTGAGTTGAGCTTAGCCTCCAGTTTGGCTATATGGTTGCATCTCTCACATGTGTGGGAATTTGTTGGGATGAGGAGAGGGTTGCCTGTGTACATGAGGCAGTTGTAACATTGCCTCAAGATTCCCAGATTCACCAGCTGGACTGGAGAGGAGATTGACAACTGACCTTTGGACATGCTAGAATAGTATTGGGATATAATTGAAAACAAGGGCCAATGGGGAACAAGGTACTCAAGGGGAGTTTGTGAGGGTGTAGTGCTTTTAATTTTTTAGTGCTGACATATAACTGCTTAGTGAGCAAGTGCCAGGTAACTTAAGTGCAATGTGTTACAGATAACTTAAATGCAAAAATGACAAACAGTAACTTTCTTTCAAGTGAAACAAGGAAATAAGTACAGTAAGCAATGCAGATATCACTAGGAATCCACAGAAGTACTGAAAAGCTGTGCTTTAGGTGGAATTAGCATTCCAGGGAAATAACAAGCAAACAAACAACAAGCATACAAACAAAGCTAGATTCAGCAGGCCTGGATCTAGTCTATGTTACAGCAAACAATGTGTACCAATTTCAGTAAGAAACAGTTCAAATATGCAGGCACTATAAACCTTAACCAGAAATTCCCAGCTCAGAAGGGCAGAGTCCAGCCTCTCCTCTCACAAGAGTGCAGACCACGAACCTTCTTAATGTAAAATAACTGGCCTGAAGCCCAAGTGCTTAAACCAGAACTAATACACATAACCAGGTTTATATATGATGACTGCTAATTAGGAGCTTCATTTGCTATTGATAGGTGGTTTGTTCCAGAGTATGGGATGTCTCTGAGATAGGGATCTATCCCTCCAGCATGTGCTGTTTATTGAGGTGACAAGGTTTAGGTCGCTAGAGCATGTAGCTCGTAAGGATTGTGATCTGATTACATGGAGCATGTCCAACAGCTCTGGGTTTCACATAGCTTTGCATGTTAGGCAGAGGTCACCTCTGGGTAGACGGTATGCGACACAGTCTAGCTGTAGTTTTGTGGGACGGTCTGCATAGGTCATCTGTTTGAGGCCATTATTACTCTTTGTGAGGTATGTCTGTGTCCTTTCCAGTTGATGTAGATGTCTTGTGAGGTACATACCACATGGGGCATTGTACTCTATAATGGGTTTTATGTGTGTGGAGTAGAGGGGAACACTGACCTATACTTCCCTGGATAACACACCTTTTGTGATTACGTGTTCCACATAGACAGATTACATGACTAGTGTGGCACTGTGACAATCAAAGGGGAGACTACTGTCCACCTGTGTCCTATAGTCTCTTATCACACCTTCAATGTTAAGTAGACTACCACCTATGTGGTAGTTAATGGGTAATGAGTTTTTGCAAGGAGGGATGCCAAGGCAGTGCCAACATCGAGCTTGAGTCCATGGCTTTGACACCAGGCATCTGTTGCAGTAAATATGACCCTGTCTCTGTCTATCACTCTCTATACATATATATGTATATATACACACATACATATAGACATCCATTGGTGTACATATTGATATACATATAGGCACATATACAGTCCACCTTTCATGGTGGGAATATTGAGTATGGGAAGGTTCTGAGGTATACAGTTATGTCATAATATTGCACAGTGTTGTGCAGAATGCATTGAAGGTGTTCTCAGCCCATGTAGCTTTAGCAGGCCTCACTGGCTGCAACACTGCAAACCTGACGAATCATACCCCCACAGCATTCAACCACCACATGTCATATACCAGCACTGTATGCTGTCTGGTTTGCCACACACACACTACAACCTATATAGAAATATGCACATAACAACCTTCAACAATATATATATATATATATATATATATATATATATATATATATATATCCACTTTCCACAAACAGTTGCAGTATGTCCCTTGCTCTATGCACATGTACAGATGCTAATATATCTGACACAAACAGATCTCCCCGTATGTGTGTGTCATACACACACAAGAACCACACTGTTGTAAGTCCATGTACCTCATGGCTGACCTGTTGGGCCTTGCTGCAACATGAACAGGTGTCACATGTGAGCACACAGTAATATTAGAGGGTGTATATATAGCTGCAAATGTTAAATTACCATACTAGCCTGGTACATCTGTTGCCAATGCTAAGCTACATGTTGATATGACTATCATGCATTTGTTACTCTCTCGCATCCATGGTTATATAACTGTATGCGCTACTCCCCCAAACAGACACTGTCCACACTACTGTACAGAACACAGATAACATGGTTCAGATGTTTGACATTTAATGTTGAGCTACATGTATCACAGTTATGTCCCACTGCACACAGCTACACACTGATTTGTCCATGGCAGTAGTTGTTCAGGGCATCTGTCCATACATACGTACTACTGCCACATATTAATGTTTCAACGTATGTAGAGTGGTCTTCAAATGCATCTACTATATGCCAGTAAATACATATCTGTTACATACCTTTCCTTTGTATGAGTTATTAGTTTTCAGTTAGCAGTATCTTTGGCTTAATGTTATTATTTTTTTTTATGTTTTTATTATTTTTTTTTTATTAGTTTATTATTATTTTTTTCCACCGATGTGGGTGGGGGTGTAAGTCTCTCTCACTCTCTCTTTCTCTTTCTCTGTGTCTGTCTCTCTCTCTCTCTCTCTCTCTCTCTCTCTCCGTCTGCAATGGGGTGATTGCATGTGTGGCCAGCAGGTACAGCCTGCTTTTATAGGTATCTGCACATGTGCATGTGATGGCCTCTGCACCAATTGGTGGCCACCATTTGGTAATTGCATGCAGCCTGCTGTTTGGTAATTGCAGTACTCACTGTCATAGCAACCCAATGCTATAAATTGCTATGTCAGGCAGGCATAGCCCTTTCAGCTTTCCAGAGTGGGGCCTATGCTTGTTTGCTGTGGACACTGTTGTGTAAGACAGAAGGTTGGTATAGTTCTTATATCTGAAGCTAGGGGTGTAGCCACTGATATTATTGTTGTTCTCAGACCTGAATGTTGCCACTTCCACTACACAGTTGTCTGTGTAGAATTGTACTCACCCCTACATATGCTGACACAAGATACATGTGAGTATGTAGCTTATTTTCTACTTCTACAATTTCCTGCCATACAAAAGTAGTTATTGAGATGTATTCATTTGGCACATGAACTGTTTGTGAACTGCTGTACTGTGAATATTTATTCACTCACTTTTGAATAGTTTGTGCTTTTTTAGTGTTGACATTAGCACAGGCTCCTCAGGAAAACTCTACAAATTCCTGTACTGAGTATGCCTACCTACATCCTTGGTAGACCCTGAACGCATAGGTTTATTGTACATTTGGGTAGGGGTGCAGTAGGACAAAGAGCATTATGTATTAAACTTTATCTTGCTGGACTTAAAGGGTTGCTGTGTACCTGTTAGTTTACCAAGGCAAGTAGTCTGTCTGCATAGTTCTCAACTGTGGACCTATCCAGATGGTAGCCAGAGGTTAACCTGCTATTCTTTGTGCACCACACCAGTCTTTTTAGCACTGGAACAATGGCATTGTTACAGTTGGTTGCTACCAGTACATGGCTACATCCCTTGGTATTTCAGTGTTGTACTCCTACATAAGGGTATGCTTCTGCAACTCCATCCAAAGCTATTTGCAGAATGTGTAACAGCAGAATAGCTGATATGCCTATGTGTTTCTGCCTCTGCCAGGCCTCTCAAACACTCAGGTACATATTTGAACAGACTCAGGGTAAAGTAGATCAAAGTGAGGTACACCTTTACAAAATTAGAAACATTAGGTCGAGACTTTGAGAGAACCAGAACATATGGATTAATACACATTTCCTGGAGTACAAGTGGTGTCTAACTCTTACTTTTTGTCATTATTCATTAAGTGTAATTCACCACTTTTCTGCCTAACTTCAGTAGCTTTCAGTGAGATTCAGAGGGACACAGCTAAAACCTGTCTTGGAATCAGGGACATGCCTGAAAAATAGTCACAGCTGGGAAGTATGGCCTCTGCCCTAATCAGATATGCTAGTGTCTGTCCTGCTATAATACTGTGTGGGGGTTGTAAAGTGCTGCTGTAACATTATTTCCTGCTAGAATGGCTGGTTCTCTTTTAACAGTCATGTAATGCAATTCCACAAGAACTGCTGGTAAAGATCCACAGAACAGGATTTGTGTTATGGCATTCCTATTTTTCCTTTACATTCACTCATTCTGATGCATAATATATTGATTTCTGCACCAATTTTTTGTATGTTTACCATGGCACAGTGGTACTTCATGCGGTCTTGCGTGTGCAAGGTCCGGGGTTCGAGACTGACAGAGGTATTTTATTTTGCTGCTGAGCAGAACAAGGGCCCTGACATACACAGTGACTAAGGCACTTTTAAGCAGTTGCAAGCGGGTTTGCGCGATGCTTAGCTAAGCACACACAAGCTTAGCTAAGTGCACACAAGTGCACACTCGTGCACACTCGCGCAAATCCGCTAACTACTGCTTAAAAGTGCTTACTCCCGTTAACCCCCGCGCTCATTTATTTGAAAGAAAAGAAAATGGGGAGATAGGAAAGTGGTGAAAAAAGCGGCACAGAGAGGGAAAGACAGTAGAGAAAACAGCTCAGGATGTGCAGGACGGGTGTAGGGAAGGCCCATAGCTGCCCATTTCTTTAACAGCAACAGCTGTGCATATACTGGTAATTTGAATGGAAATTTGAAACCTTCCACCCCTGAGAAAGGGGTGAGGACAACAAAGTATGTTGTACTGCTAATTAAATTTCAGTTCATGTGTCCAGCGGACATGTGTGTGGAATGGGCAGCTATGTATGGGGCGTAATTTTTTTTTTGGGAGCAGATTGCCCCTTTTTTTTTTCAGGTGAGAGTGGAATGTGGTGTAGGGGAAGTAGGTATATTTTGGGAGGTAGGTTGGGGAGGTAAACAGACAAGACAAGCAAGACTCATACAGGGGTGGAGTAAGACACATGGGGTGGGTGAACACCATTGACGGGGAAGGGAAAATCGCAAGCCCATGAGCCCACATATGGCAACAGTGGAACTGAGATCCCCACGCATGGGCAGTCACCACTGTACCTTCACAGCCAGGAAGGAGGCTGTGCTGGGGGCTGTGTAGGAGGGGCAGGCTCACCCATGAGTTGCGCCACTCTTGCCTCGACCTGGCGTAGAGGATCAGCGACTGAATGCTCAATCTCCCTACGAACCACAGCCCAGGCTGTTCGGAGGGTGATAGGTGGCCCTCCTCCGGCCACGCTTGCACGGGTGGGGGAATGAGCCCCACCCCCTGCAGCGCTTCCAGCCAAAGGTGGCACAAGGCCAAGGGAGGAGGAGGTTCTGGGTTGGGCCCCGGAACTGCTGGTGCCAGGTGCCATCGCCAGCCGAGGTGGGACAGGTGGGTCCGCTGGGACCAGCCTCCCATACGTTCTATGTTTAGGAGGATTTAATGACAATATGGGTTAGTAATAGCCAATAGCATTCCAGTATAGTTGTAACAGTATACAGTCGTATTCCCATTAACCCAACACACCAGAGTTCCAACAGTTGAACAGCAAGCATAACACATGCATATATAGAACAACAGTGGACATTCCAACAGCATGCAGGATTGATTGGTGGCAACAGGCCACCAAGATTGTGATATGTGAACAGGGCACATGCATCGAAGTAAATGCAGATATTTATAAACCAATAGGACATGTGTCCCAACAAATGTTTTGGCATTAGTCATACCCATTGAGGTGTGGAATTGCATTGTTTATGCACATACAGTAGGGTGTAAAAAGATACCTCCATTAACAACTTATATATACTTATAGTTTACACTACATTCCTACCGACTGCAGTTAAATATCCCCTACATGCATTATTACACTAGGCAATGTCCATTAAATAGTGAAATGGGTGTTGCTAGTTCTTGATATACCTGACCTGTATCTGACATACAAACTGTACTGGATGCAGATGTTACTGCTACATATTTATATTTTTCATTTATATTTATGTATCTACATATCTGGATGTGTTCAGGTGACATTATCAGGTATATGTTAACAGCCCCCTACATTTCTAGCAGTATACTGACATTTCTGGGGAACACAATAACAAGCTACTCACGTACCAGATTAACCTGTACATGCCGGCCATTAACCGACAGTTGAGGACTGTTTATATGCTTAACAGCTACTAGCACTCCCTTCATTCACTTTATATGGGCCTACCCATGTGTGGGTTGACTGCACTTAATACAACAGTACTATTTCTATAATGGAAGGGTACAACAACATATCGAAGGAAGTGACACGGACACACTCCAGGAATTATACCTTTATTAATTACATTACACACTTTTCTAGTGGCTCTCTCATTTATTTGATATATCAGTGCATGCAGAAGTCTTTTATTCAAGACATATTATACTTTTATTAATGGGTTACAACACCTTTTCACGCTGTCTCACTTATTTTATATAACAGTACATGCAGAGAAGTTATTTCAAACTTTTTATACCTTCATTAATGGGTTACAACACTCTTTTTCATGCTCTCTCACTTCTTTTATATGACCACACATGCAGAATAATTACTAACCTGCCTGGTGGTGCAGCCTTAGCAGCCTATCTGCATAGGCTTGCTGATTCGCAACATGGACACCTGCAGCTGTGAAGTAAATGAAGGGATATTGAGACATACCTATCCATAATATAGACTACAATAGCAATTCTTACATACTTCATTCCATGGCTACATACTCAGTAGTGGGGCATTTTCCATTCCACTGGCCTCCTGTATCCATTGGTTCAGTTGGTCCTCCTTGCATCTCTTTAAGTCTGCGTAGTGGTGTCTGACCTGCTCACCAGTCCGAGGGACACCTGTGGCACTGGTGAGATCATGTGCTAAATGGTTCTTGGCTTCCGCTTTGTACTCAGTGCCCTGAAACTGGCCCTGCAGGAGTCTTGCATCATGATGATGGTGGAGAAGCCAAACCATAAATTTTGACTCCTCAATGCCCCACCGTTGCACTCAAAAATGAGTGCCCTCTCCAAAACCGGCCATACTGTCTGCAGATGGGAGCTACAACCAGTTATGGAAATTATTCCCGCCTATGGAGCTTAAATATGCCTCATTTCCAGCACTTATTTGTGATTGGCTGGTTTTGAAAAATCTCAGCTAAGAGCAAACCTGCTTAGCAATGGGTAAACTGCCATTGATATATATGAGTGTGTTGGAAATACATCCATATTTAATGCTGTCATGGCTTAGTGGTTTAGTACTGTGAATATGGTGCACAGTATCCCAGGTTCAAGGCCTGTCATTTTTTTTTATTTTACTATTGGCAAGACCGGATAGGAGGTGTGGCTGTGTTTAGCCAACTTTGCTCAGCTTTGCCCAGCGTTGTTCGACATTGCTCTACGTTGCTCTATGCTGCCCAATGTTGCCCGACGTTATGCTAGTTGGAGCAATGCGCAGCTCCGTGCAAAACTATTGCGCTAGTTAAGGCAGTGCTAAGCTATGATCAATTATACTTCATTGTGCTTATTACTAGCAAACTTTGCTTAGCAGTGCTTCACATTACTTCTGCAGTTATCACTATGCATGACCATTCCACCTTCTTATATATATATATATATATATATATATATATAAAATATCGTTCACTACCACATAGGCCATTTCAATGCATTTTACTGAAATTTAAAAGGTAAATATCAGGAATTCTTTTTATGCACACATTTCATACAGAAAATAGGAAGGGGAGTGGTGGGACCCGAACCAGGAATGCCTCCTCTTTGTGCGAATGCTATTGCTATTTGACTTAATTTGCATATAAGTAGTTTATTATCCTCTTTGATGTCTACACTGCTAACCGTAGCTAAGCAATGGGAAAACCCGTGCATACATGTGCAAATATGGGCAGTTATATTGGGAATGATAAAAAAAAGGAAAGCTTTACATTTTAAACTTGTACAGGGATTTAGAATGTGGGGGAGTGTAGCATTGGATATGTAGACATTTGAGCGGACTCGCTCATTTCAGTTGACATTTGCTGTTTAGGCACTTGCAGGGGCATGGATATTTGGACTGCTCGGCAGTCTGACATGCCCCCTGCACTAGTGCATGCTCCGTGTTAGCCTTAGAGTTGAGTCAGCGCACCCTCATGAATATGCATGACTTGCTGATATCATACTCTTAGACTGCAGTGCCCGTGTAAGACTTAGTAAGTCTTACATGGAGGATTAGTGAATCCTGGCCATTATCTGTTGTTTTTATTATATTAATTTATAGAGATATAATTCTCACATTTTTCTAAATATCTCAAGAACCAAGTAACACAGACAGAACTCCTTAGCCTCACATGAAAGCTCTCAGCTAGATGAATAAAATGCTGCTGACAGTATGTGCATAACTTGAGTGGTTGCTGAGATATTGTAAGTTGTTTACAAAATATTACAAATGTAATAGTTACTGTGACTTATAAAATTCAGTTAAAGACCTAGAACCTAAAGAATACTACCACTATAAAAATTGTTTGTGCTAAACAATTTGCCATTTACATTTTTTCATAATGCCTATGGTTTCAGAGATATGAACATTCATTTGAAAAGTAAGGACATAATTTGATTCTGTCAAAAGGCTTAGGCTGTGCCCATTGGAAGTTAAACTGCAAACTTCCTGAGCTCCATTGGAGTGATTCAGTTAAAGAAACTGAGGGTATGATTCTGTTTTACTAGTAATTACAGATTATTTCAGAGATGGGGATGTGATAAGTAATAAATCTATCCCTCCATCATGTCTTGTCTATTTATCAATTGAGATTCAAGTCTTTAGTTGGAATGATTGTGAATCCATTTGTTTTCATTGAGGTTTGGGAGGTCAAGGAGGTTTAGATGATCCTGGATCTTCAATAGCATGGAAGATTAGGCATGAATCACCACAGGAGTTCATAATAACCAGACTGTAGGGGCTAAGCCTGCATGGATAGCAAATGATCTTTAGTCTAGTGATCTTTTTGAATTAAGAAGATCAAGGATGCTAGTTTTCTGATGTGGTTGGGTAGATACATACTATAAGGAGCATTATATTCTATAATAGGACTGATAACTGCAGAGTACAGGGGGATTACAAATACTTTTGATCTAGATAACATACCTTTAATTAGCATTTATACCAGACAGATTGATTTCCTGACATTGCTTCTACATGTTAGTCAAAGATAAGGAAGTTGTCTACAAAGGCACAAGATCTCTTATGACTGCATCATTCTGAAGTATAGCACTATCTATTCTGTAAGGTGTTGCTGAGATTTCAAACTCTGTGCTTCTCTATCAAGTTTTACATAAACTTACATGAACTGCACAGGTCAGGGTACTACTTATAAATCCCCCTGACTATATTAGAATCTTTAATATCTCACTAAATGTAACCTCCCAGAGCTCCAAACAAAAACTGAAATTGTCTTCTCAACTATTGAGAACTGGATGCTTCAAAACCGCCTCTCTCTAAATGTCAACAAATCTAAGATCCTACTTTTATCTCCCTCTAAATCCCTCACTCTCAACAAAAAATCTTTTAAAATTATCAGCCATGCCAACTCCTCCATAGAAGTTGTTCACTCTGCTAAACCTCTTGGGGTTACTATTGATGAACCCCTAAAATCGAATACTCATATTCAGCTAAATATTAAGAAAGCATACCAGAAACTTGGCATGTTGTACAGAAACTCCCACTTTCTCTCTCCTTCTACAAGACAAACACTCACCACTACCTACTAACTACCAACACTTTTGTATGGTGCTCCTCTTCTAACTAACCTATCCTTCTCTATCTATTCCAAACTGGAAATCTGTTACAACAAAATCTCTAAATTCGCCACTAAATCCAAATACTCCTCCCACCACTGTACATCTCTCCACCAGCTAAATTGGCTAGAACTTCCCAACTACCTTAACTACCTCCAACATACTACAGCCCACAAACTAATTTTTAAACCCACTAGATGCCCAGCTCTAACTAACATCTTACCATCATACACCACTCACAGAACTCTAAGATCTGCCCACAAAAATCTACTCTCTGTATACAAACCAAACCATCCCTCTGGTCAACTTTTCCTGTCATTTTCCATAGCAAAAAAAAAAAAAAAACTTTGAACACTTTACAACTTAGCTCCATTCCCACCTCACTCAAAATTGGAAATGCAGTTGCACTCAACCCATCTAGCCTGCTAATGTTCCTACTACAAGTCAATCTACTCCATACTGATTGCCTAAAACAGTAGCCTCACTCTGAATATAACATAATTTAACATCTATATCTTAAATGTATATATTGAAAATAGTTTACCAACTGTCCTCTTTCCCCTATCTGGGGGTGATTCTCTCTACTGGCAACTCATAAAGTTTGATGCTATTTAACTAAAAACATCCACACTTTGCATCCTGAATAGTGATGTATACACCCCACCTTTTCTAGTTCTTAACTGTCTGTCTCAAATCTATACTTTTTAAATAATGTACTTTCCACCTATATTCACCCCACCAATGCAAAATTGTGTTTACAAATGTCAGTTTATAACTACGTTCAAATGAATAACTACATTCAAATGAATTGCAATTGTTAGTTTATCAACTTGCATACATCATCTACTTCCTCAGTGCAACTAATCCTCTGTTCAACTTGTCCCAATTCTAGTATATATGTATGTATGTAATGCATGTTCCACTATTTTATGATTGTACCCTACTAAGTTTTACTATGTAATATTACTTTTTTGCTTATTGTAACTGTGCATTATAGATATGTAATATTACTTTTTTGCTTATTGTTACTATGTATCATGGAGCCTTTCTCCCCGGTCCTCCACTGAAAATGGGCTTCTTGAGCCTAGTGGACCTCCCCAGTCATCAAACTAGAAATACATAAATAAATAAATGTACTATGCAGCTAATAAGGAAACAAATTGTGAGTAAACCTTGTCTTGCGTACTTTTCAATAAAAAATGTGCATCAGATTAGTGAATTATATTTTTGATATTTGTTTTGAATTTTTTTTTAATTTATGGGACAGCAGACTGTAATGCCACTTAGCCATGTGTCCCTAAGGAAATGGAATGTCATTACTGGAATTCTTCTTACTTTCTATGTTCTGTAATTTTATATGTGGATCTCAACTTCATTCCACGTTTAGAAAACATATTTCTAGAGCATTATGTACACAAGTGATGCAAAATCCTGCTACCAGTAAGTCTTTATTTTAAAATATAGCATTGTTCAAAAAATTGAACATTACACAACCCTCAAACATGACAAATTCTTTCTAGCTGCTATGCAGTCCACATGGAAGCTTCTACTCCCCCCTGACTGTGTGCTCTCTAGCTTTAGAAGCTTCTCCCAATTGATAAAGCACTCTGTGGTTATCCCCTGTCCAACAGACTCTGCTGGCAAAATACCTTGTGAAAGTGCTATAAATCTGCTCTAGTTACCTGCCTGAAGCAGCTCCAAAAACAAACTAAAAACCATACCTTTCTAGCTCAACTCTTCTCCTGATGGGTAAAACACTCTGTGATCATCCCCTGCCCAACAGACTCACCCAGCAAAATACCTTGTGAAAGTGCTATAAATCTGCTCAAGTTACCTGCCTGAAGCAGTTCCAAAAACAATCTAAAAACCACAGCTTTCTAGCTCAACTGTAGGTGCTCCTTCTACTGGAATTTATCCACACTTTGAATGTGTTTTTAAAACTATCTGCTTTTTAAAAAGTGACCTGCTCCTCATCATTTAAAGTATTACTACAGGGCAGGTGAGCATACACGCAGGTTAGTTTTTCTGTTTGTAGTAACTTACTTTGGCCATCAGGAGACAGCACAATGCCAGCAGTCTACAATATTCCTTGTTGTTTTAACAAGCAATAATGGGTGGCCACGGTGGTGCAGCAGTTTGTGTTATCGCCTCACAGCAAGAGGTTCCCTGGTTCGATCCTCGGCTGGGGTGCCTTCTGTGCAGAGTCTGCATGTCCTCCCTGTGGTTACGTGGGTTTCCCCCAGGTGTTCTGGTTTCCTCCCACATCCCAAAGACATGCTGTAGGTGGATTGGACACTCTAAACTGGCCCTAGGTGTGAGTGTTTGTGTGCCTTCTTTGGAAGGTTGGGCACCAGGCTGGCAACTTGACACTGTAAAACTCCACTGCCAATCATGAACAGACATGTGATCCACTGTGCTGACCCCTAACCGAGAAAAGCCAAAAGAAGAAGTTTTAACTAGCAATAGTACCAATAGCTTTTAGTTTAATGTTATTTTAACTCTCAATAGTTCCAGTATATGTAGGTTTAATGTTGTCAGCCACATTCTAGAGTGTTATTTAACCCCTAGTACATCTTCTGTACCCTTTGCCTCCTGTTTTTAAATTTATATTTGCAACATTTCCATCTCTGGCCTGTTCTCTTCTTACATCTTCAGCTCTGATTTTCACAGTTGTTTCCTTTCTGATTATTATTTTCAGTTCTGTTTCATACTGCTGCCCTGGCCCTGTCAGTACTAGTCCCAATCAGCTAGGCCTCTGTGACATCAATCTGTACTCTCTCTTCAACCTCTCCCCCAGTTGCTTTCACTTTCTTTTCTTTTCAACCCCTCTCCCAGACTCTTTAACTTTCCCTTCCTTCCTGTGGTGCCATCTTTACCTCTCTGAACCACTCTAATCCTTTCCCTATACCACTGCTAGAACATCGCTTCCCCCCTTGCATACTTTTCTCTGAACTTACCTTCCACTCCACTGATTGTTTTTTTTTCATTGACCTTGATTCTTCCTTCCCTTGGCTCTACCTGCTCCATTCGCCCTGCGGGATCACTCCACTCCCCAACCCTGCAACCAAATCACACCCGACCCCAGTGCCTCTGCACTTAAACTTAGCTAGCCACTCCCACCACTTCCACTATCCAATCCAAACTACTTGTAATACCCCAAAATCCCCACCCACTAAAGTAAGCCTACCCTTCAGAGTTTACTGCTAAACACTACTTATCCTGATAAACTACCAAACAATTAACCTAAACTATAATCTCTTAATCAAATAAACTAACTTCCCAAATTAACTCGCCCCTTGCTACCATCCTAAAACCAACATCATGACCCTCAAGCCTCTATCCCTACTTACTCAAATAATACTTCTAATTACCTTAACTTGCCTAAACTATATCATCCAACCTACTAATGCAAACCACTCCCCCCTCATTTCTCACCACTACCCATCCTCTACAAAGTACACATTTACTGTTACCCTTATATCTCCCAGTCTCTACCTCCTCAACATTAGCATGCTCTTCCCCTATCGACTCCTACCTAACTCTAAAAACACTGTTCCCAACTACACTAGTCTAATGTTCACAAAACTCTGTACCTGTATACTACACTCCAAACAATCCAAATACTGCATCCATCATCTCATCTCTATCCTTCTCTCCGGGGATATCCACCCAAACCCAGGCCCCTCTACCACACTGAATCCAGCCACCAAACCACCCCCCTAAGCAGCAGGCAAACCCCTCCATTTGTCAGCTCTAAATACTCATAGCCTTTGTAACAAAATTCCAAACCTTCATGCCTGGCTTCTACATAACCAGCCCAATATTCTCTCCATCTCATAAACCTGGCTTAAGCCCCACTTAAAAGATTCTGAACTAACTCCTCCCAAATGCCACATGTTAACAAATGACAAAACACAAAAAGGGGGGAGTAGCACTCCTTTACTCAGCATCTCTCTTAATCACCCCCCCCCCCCATACCAAGCCCTTTCCCAGATTTGGCAAGGCAGAAATTATACCAGCCCTACTTCACCCAAACAAGCATAAAGTTATATTTTTTTGTTTCCCTCTATATTCCTCCTGGAGACAATATCTCATCTCATGAAGATATTCTTTCCTGGGTCTCCATCAACATTACTCAAGAAACCATAATCCTGGGGAATGTGAACATAAACTGGTCCACAATCCAATCTCACACTATCTCACTCAATATTAACTTATATAACTTTACCCAACTAATCAATTCCACTACCAGGCCTTCCAAGAACTCCACTACTGGAAGTACAATATACTGGATTCTAGTATCCCATCCTCTCTATATCTCTGATAGTGGTATTCTCCCAGACCCACTAGCTGACCAGTTCCCCACTTTTGCCTGTATCTCTCCTCTTCCATACATCTAACTCACACCTATATTTCCACTCGCTGACTAAAAAACTTCAATTCTAAAACTTTCTCAAATGTACTAAAAAGCACAAGCTGGAAACCATTAAAGACTCTTCCCCTAGATAATGCTCTTTCCTACTTTATCTCTACTTTCACAAACCTGCTCAATTCCTTTGCACCTCTAAAAACAAAATGTACATAAAATAACCCTGTATGTTGGTTAACCAAAAGCACCATAGCTACTATGTGACTCTGTGACAAAGCCTGGAAACTTTACCATAAAAATAAAACCAATATTACCCTTAACAAATATAAAACACTATGAAATAAAGTCAAAAAACATATCACTTCAGACTGCAAAGCCTATTTCTCTACTCTGCAAACCAACCACAACACCAATCCCAAACTATTTTGGAAAGGAATCTCATCTCTCCTCAACCCGGGGGAAAAAAGAAAACCATTGCCTTAACCCAGATGCCTCTGACATGGACTTAGCCACCCCAATTTAACTCTTTCTTCATAGAGTCCATAAGCAAGCTAACATCATCCTTCACCAACACTTCTGTGACCCCTCCTCAACCTGCACACATCCCTTCCTCCCCTAGCATCCCTTGCCCCAACCTCCACCCTTCTTTATCAATCCCATCTCTATATCCACCATAACAAAACTTCTCCTAAAATTAAAACCTGGTTCCAATGTCCCTGATGAAATTGCATCCTACTTCCTAAAAGTAGCTGCAGAAGCCATTACTCTCCCTTTCAGCATACTAATTAATAAGTCTATTACAGAAAGCCAGGTCCCCCGGCTCTGGAAGAAAGCCTTCATTATTCCTCTACATAAAGGAGGCAATAATAATGCCATTCCAAACTTCTGCCCTATTGTTATCTTATCCCCCATTTCTAAGCTTCTTGAAAAATGTATCCACCAACAACTGTTACCCTATTTCATCAACAACCAGCTTCTTATCCCCACACAGCATGGATTTACACCTGGTAACAGCACTTCCACTGCCCTCCTCTCCTTCCTTGAAACAATTAACAAAGGCCATGATTCCAGCCATTTCATGTCCACCCTTCTCCTCGACCTCTCCAAGGCATTTGACACTATTTCACACAACCTGCTTCTTAATAAACTCTCCAAACTAAACCTATCCCCTTCCTGTACCAAGTGGTTCTCCAGCTACCTCACAACCAGACAACATGCAGTCAAATGGAATAAAGCCACTTCACCCTTCCTTAATACTCCCACAGGTGTCCCGCAAGGTTCCATTTTAAGCCCCCTACTATTCAACATATTCATTAACGACTTCTACCAAGTCATTCTAAACTCCAGCCTCATTCAATATGCTGACAATTCTACAATTATCTGCTCCTCCCCTTCTATCCTCACTCTAAATAGGGTTTATATCACATGATTGAAACAGAATAACAGCGAACACCATAAGATTGAACTCAGAAATTTGAGGACTGAAAATACCAAAGCCGTGGAACATCGAATTCTTTCCCAGGGAAAGAATTTGGTGGGCGATTTCCATGGTTTCGCTATTTCCTCCACTGTGGTGCAATATCGGAGTTGGTATATTTAAGTAGGGGGTGTTGGGGGCATAGCCCCCCCATGTTTGGGGTGTGGGGGGCAAATCCCCCACATTAGAAATGATTTGTAGTGTTTGTGTGTTCAGTGTTTTGTGCTGGAACAGCGATTGTTTTCCCAGGGAAAAAAAATCACTGTTCTCAGCTTTCGGACTTGTGCACTTTCAGGGTTTGAAGTTCGATATTATGGTATTTGCTGTTATGCTGTTTCAATCATGTCATATAAACCCCTCTAAATAAGCTTACCAAAAGCACCTCCTCATCTACTGAGCAGTGAATGTTAGACAGCCATCTGGCTCTTAATGCAACCAAAACTAAACTTATGTTATTCCCCATCTCTAAAACCTCCTCCCTAGATAAGCACTCATTCATAATACCAAGCAAAAACAATACTCCCCTAGAAATAGTCTCTGACACTAAACTACTAGGAGTACTCATAGATGATAAACTAAAATTTGATACACATTTACAAGTTCTGTTCTTCTTTCAGCTTTTCCCAGTTAGGGATCACCACAGCGGAACTCTGGTCCGCTAATGATTGGCAGTAGATTTTTACAGTGCTGAGGTGCCAGCCCGATGCCCAACTTTCAACGAAGGCATGCCCATTTATGCAAGACTTTCGAATGCTACTCAACTGTGGAGAGGATATGCAGACTCCACACAGAAGGTGCACCAGCCGAGAATAGAAACAGGAGAACCTCTTGCTGTGAGGTGACAACGCTACTGCTGCTATCAAAAAACCCCCGCAAAAACTAGGTATGCTATACCATCATAATCATTATATCTCTCCATTTACCAGGTTTATACTAGCCAATACCTATCTCATCCCATCCCTCCTATATGGTGCATCTATCCTCACCAACCTGCTATCCTCCCTCAAAACAAAACTTTCCTCTTGCTATAACAAGATATCAAAATATGTGGAAAGTCACAGAGCCATTTCTCACCACTGTAATTCTCTTCAGCAACTAAACTGGCTTGAGCTACCTAACCTCCTCACTTACAGCCAACTCATCCAAGCACACAAACTCATTTATAACCACTCTCTTTGTCCCTCCCTAGCCACTACCTTTGAAATGCATGAACCAGAACAGCTTCTAAGATCTAATTCCCCAAAACTAATTAAATTGCACAAACCCACTCATCCAGCTGGGAATCACCTAATGTCCTTCTCTTTTGCACACCTCTGGAATTCTCTACCATCTCCTATTTGCATCACCAGCAGTCTGTCCTCTTTTAAAACCTTGCTGCACTCACACCTAACTTCAGAATGGAAGTGCTCCTGTTTCCATCCTACCTAATCCTTCTAATACCACTTCCTACTCTCCTAGAACTAAATACACCATCACTGCCTCCTATAGTTCCACAGCTCTATTGAACTATTTGACCAACTACTTAACAGTTACCCTATGCTGCTACTTTTGTAAAAAAAGTGTTTTTATTGCTGTTTATTGAACTATACTGATGTATTCTATTATTGTTAACCTTTTCTTATATTTACTTTGTATCCCTATGTGATAATCTGTAATGTATATGTGCAATGAATACTATGCACTTGTATTTTATGGAGCTTTTCTCCTCAGGACTCCATTGAAAATGGGCTCCCTGTGGCCCAATAGACTATCCTGGCAAATAAAATAAATAAAATGACATACTGAAGAGCTAATTATCAACAATATGAAGAATATGGAGATTTATAGCCAATTACTATATTTATGAGCTGCCCTCTAAAGTGAACTCTAAATTATTAGTCCCAGTCACTATGTCCCAAATAAGTAATTTATGTATTTAGCAGTACTGGTTTAACAGGATTATCTGACTGGGAACACAAAATAATTCATTTCAAAAGAGGCCTAGGCAGAAAATCTCTGTGTGCATATAAACATGTTTTACCTTTAATATATAACTTACATTCATAAATTTAACAGGGTTTGACAATACAAATATATGTGTGTGTGTGTGTGTGTGTGTGTGTGTATATATATATATATATATATATATATATATATATATATATATATATATAGATAGATAGATAGATATAGATAGATATATAGATAGATATATTCCTACAGTATTAGCATGATTTCAAAAAATATACCAATAACTACAGCCAAATTGGCATACAGTGGTGGAATTAAACTTTTCAGCTGAGCACTAGATATGATACAGTTAGGCAGACATCAGAGAAGTTTAATTAACTAGATGGTAGGAGGGGTAGGAAATGAAGTATAAGTAATGTTAATGAACAATTGTAATGTTAGGGAAACAAAATGGTAGGAGTAAGAGTGATTACTGAAGGTGTGGTGGGACTACAACTGGAGTGAGGTAGTGTAGGAGTGAACTGGCTCAGGAGTGGAACAAAAGCAAAAACCAGGAATCTGAGAGCTGTTGTTGAAGATACATTTTGTAGGACTTACAATTATTAATTTGTTTGAGGGCCAGAGGTGAGGATTTCCACATTCTGGAGATGCAAGCGGACTATAAAAAGTCTCCTGCAGAGCTGAGTGATTTGGTTACTTGGAGGAGCATTCTAGCAGTAGAATGCATTTGTCAGCTTGGAAGCTACTGTTTTAGAATATTACTTAGGGATGGACATTGGTCAGACATGAAGAGAAGTTTGTGAGTGTTTTGTAGTTGAAAATGGGACAAATAATTTGGAAGATTTAGCAAAGATATTTTTTTGAGCCGGAGAATAGTGGGATGAATTGGCATACTGGCAGCAAATTTAGCTATTTTGCTGTAGCATTGCACTAAGAGAGAGAGAGTTGTGTAGTTGGTAATTAGTCAATAATGGAGTAGCGTAGAGCAGAGTTAGGAGCTGTAAGCAGGAGGTTATGTGATTTCTTGGAATGGTGGTAACGCAATGTTTGACCCTATATAGAGCACTGAGTTTTTGTTATTTTATTTTAAATTGGTTCTCTTATGTGAGTCACATTTCATATTTTCATTGGTACTTACTCATAATAGGTTTATGTAAGCCACTAGCTCTGTCCTGGTAATATAGCAAAGTTAGAGTACAGAAAAGTCTCCTACCAGAGTGGTGCTATGAGGTGAATAGCATTATTTTTGATTTTTTGAGGTTGAAGGAGTTGTGAGTTAGGAAGCTAAAATTCCAATGAAGTGGACGATTCCTCAGTGATCTCTTCAAATCTGCTCAGGTTTTTAGCAAAGCATTTGACAATTGAATCATAAGCATATTGTTCAATAGTTGCATGGTTGCTAGCTTTGTGACGATCCTATATGAATATGCTGAAGAATAGTGGCTAAGTATAGATCCTTGGGCAACACCTACTGATACAAGGAGAATGGAGCAGTAAGGTTTTTCTATTTGACAGTTTAACATCTATTTATGGCATAGCTTTAAAAGCAGAGCTGATTGGAATAGAAAGACTAATAGTAGGGAGTCTTTGAATGAGAAGTGTATGGATACTGTGTCAACTGCTTTTGATAGGTCAAGAAAAATAACAGAAACACAGTTCCCTTTATTTCTGTTTTCATTTATAGTTGTGATAAAACTGAAAATGGCAGTAGTGGTAGTTTGTTGAGGGCAGAAGTTATGTGTTGAGGATAAGAGCTTGGTGACTCATAATAACTGGAGGGGTTGAGATTGTAGGGCCTATATTACAAGCTTTAAAAAACCTCTTCAGCGAACTCTTGTTCGCCGACCAGTAAACAGCAAAATCCAACTTCTTGCTGTTTCAGCAAATTTTTCCCTAGGGGGAAAACTCGCTTGGCCAGCCAAAAAACAGATAAACTTTGAAACCCTTCAAAGTGTGTGGGGGGGGGGTATTTGCCCCCCTCACCCCCATAACTAAGTATACCAACTCCAAGATCACACTACAGTGTGGCAATGGGTAATTTCCTGATGTTGACCAAGATGTTTTTTCTTCTAGGAAAAAATGTGCTGAATCATCCATTTGTGGGAGTTTTACTGTTTACTGGTCGGTGAACAGGCATTTGCTGAATAGGTTTTTTGAAGATTTAATATAGACCCAAGATTGTATACATTTGTGAGTACTTTTGAAAAGATGGGAAAGAATGGCTATTGGACAGAAGTTGGAGAGATTGGTAGCATTATTGTTTTTATGTACTGGAAAGATATAAACATTTTTCCACAAGATAGGGACATGTAGTTTTCTTTTATTGAGTAATTTATTAGTTTAGAGATTGGATGGGCCATTGCATCTGTAATGAGCATTGAGTGTTCAGAGGGTAAGCTTTCTGGTGAAGGAGAAGATTTTTAATGTCTGAAGTGGAAACTGGATTAAATGAGAAAAATATTGGGGGGTTGTTGTTTGGAGTGTTTGTAACAGTTTCAGGGATGGAGTTTCTTTTTTTATTAGCTAGGCAACTGTTTGTATAAGGTGAGAGCTAAACTGAGGCAATCAAGTCTTCTCAGCATTCACAGAGGGTGAGAGTTTTTTTATGTGGCCAGGATGCAACAAGTGGTTGATGGATGACCAGGAGAGTCTAGGGGCCAGCTAGAGAATCTCTTATTATTGGCACCCTTGAACTACACCAATCCAATTCAGTGTTTTTAGTCACCTATAAACATTTTTTGTGACTTTTGTAGACTATAATTTTCTTTTATAATTCCAAATTACTTTAAAGCATATAGAAGCATTCAAGTACAAAATCTTCTTAAAGCTATATATATATATATATATATATATATATATATATATATATATATTTATTTTATTTATTTATTTATTTTACATTTGTTAACCGGGAGAGTCCGACTGGATACATTCCATTTTCAGCGGAGGCCCGGGGAGAAAAGCTCCAGGTACATAACAGACATATGAAAATTGTTAATGCAAAAAAGGAAGATAGTTGAGTTCTAAATACAATATAAAGATACATCACATCTTGGGAAAAAATAGCAGCATATAAAAAAAAAACATAGGTCAGTTACAAAGGCGAGGCGCCTTGTTAAAAAGCGGTTAAGGATAGTGAGGTAAGAGAAGGGTAAATGATAGTGGTTAATCAGGTTTGGAACAGGGACATTGCCAGAGAGTATTGAGATGGGGTTTAAGCTTTTTTTTGAATTGTAGGAGTGAAGGTTCTGAGGTGAGCATGGTCGGTAGGGAGTTCCACATTTTACCTACAAAGTTTGAGAATAGAGAATCCCCAGCAGAATTATTGGCTTTGGTAGTTTGAGCTAAGATCTTATTGGAGGAGCGTAAAGATTGCAGGTTAATATAGGGGTAAATGATGTTTTTCAGAGCTGGTGTTTTCTCTGGGTGATACAGTATCTGGTGAGCCGTTTTGAGTTGGTTGAAATGGAGTTGGCTGGAAAACTCTAACCACCCTAGTTGCTTCAAGTTAGTGCAGTGGTGCGTTCTAAAGGTGGAATTTGTGGCAAATCTGGCTATGTGATTGTAGCAAGAAGCAAATTTGTTAAGGGTTGTCTTGTTTAGGTTTCTAAAAAGGGGGGAGGCATAGAAAAGAGTTGATAGTAGGTGTGTGCTGGCAATTGTAATTTTAGCGTGAGGAGTGAGAAAGTGTTCTACTTTATAGAGAAAGCCAAGCTTTTTATTGACGGTTTTGATGGTTAGATTGAAATGGGTGTCAAATTTAAGGGAGTTATCAATGGTAACACCTAATAGCTTTGTGTGAGCTTCTGGTGATATAGTGATTCCATTGGAGGATGTAGAGAGAAGGTGGGGGGAAGAGTCTTGTTAGTGGGTGAGAAAGTAAGTAGTTTTGTTTTGTTGGGGTTGAGAACTAGTTGACGACTTGAGAACCATTTTTCTATTAGGTTGAAGGTGTCTTGGGTTGTAGCAGTGAGGTCTGCCAGGTTGGAGGCAGTGCTGATGACAGTCGAATCATCTGCATATTGAATGCATGTGGCATGGGGGGTGATTGTGGGCAGGTCATTAACAAAGATGGTGAAGAGAAGAGGGCCAAGAATAGATCCTTGGGGAACTCCAAGTGTAACAGGTAGGCATGTGGATAATTTGTCCTGCCATAGAACAGCCTGTTGCCTATTGGACAGGCAGGATTGGAACCATTTCAGGGTGGAATTGCTGAGTGATAGTTTTTTTAATGTATGGAGGAGTTGAATGTGGTTCACCATATCAAAGGCCTTGGAGAGGTTTAAGAAAAGAGCAGATGATAGTTTATTATTGTTTCTGAAGTTAGTGATGGTATTAGAAAAGGATAGTAGGGCTAATGTGGTACTGTGATTTGGCCTGAAGCCATGTTGGGAGTTGGCTAGAATTTTATTTTTGGTGAGGTGTTCCATCAGTTGTTTGTGGACACACTTTTCCATAATTTTGGCAAGGGGTGAGAGTATAGCTATAGGTATGTAGTTGGTTAGCTCTAGTGAGCTACCACCTTTATGGAAAGGAATAATGTGGGACATTTTCCATATGGAGGGGATGAAGGCTTCTGACAAGGTACGGTTTATGATTATGGAGACGGGATAGGAAATGGCCTCAGCTGCTTTTTGCAGAAACTCAGCTGGGAGAAGGTCAGCTGCTAGCTTAGTGGGTTTTAGTTTTTTAAGAAGAGATGTTATTGAGGATATGGGTACTGGATCGAAGGTAAATAGATGATCTGATGTAGTTGTAGTATTCTGCTGGCATGGGTAGTGGAGTGGGCTGGTTGTTTGTTTGAATTGTGTGGCCAGGGATTGTATAGTTTCTGTGAAGAAACTATTGAATGTGTTAGCAATGTTTACAGGGCACTGTTGTTTGCAAGTTGTTGGAGTGGGGTGGTTGCCTGGCCTGGGTGCAGGAGCTTGTTTAAGCCTGCCCAGAATTTTTGTGGATTATTAATGTGTTTGTGTTGGAGGTGGAGGAAGAAGTTTTTTTAATCATTTAAGATCATTCTTTTAGTTTCATTTCTAAGTTGCCGGAAGGTTTGGTGGGAGTGTGGGTCTTTAGAGGTATGCCATGTGACCCACATCTTGTTTCTAGATAGGATTTTGGATTTTGTTTCCTTAGAGAGCCATGGTGCGGTTTTGGTTTTAGTTCTAATGGACCATATTGGAGCATGGGAATCTAGAATCTTGAGGAAGGTGGTGTTGAAGTAGATAACTGCCTCTTCAAGAGGAAGAGACTTGAGTATTGTCCAGTTGTGGGCTTTAAGTTCAGTTTGAAAAATGGAGGCGTTGAATTTATTATTGTTCCTGATTTTTTTATGGTTGTAAGAAGGGGTGATTTTCTTGAATTTGATAACATAGGTGAGTAAGTGATCACTCATGTCCTCTGGGTGAGTACCTGCTGAGTACTGGTCAGGATCTTTATTAGTAAGGATCCAGTCCAGGATGCTGTCTTTGTTTTGGGGTTTACCTAGTCTGGTAGGAGTGGATATGAGCTGAGAAAAGCCATGTAGATTTATGCTGCTAGATGGGGAGCTAGATGAGAAGGAATTCCAATCGATGTTGAAGTCACCAAACACTATGGATTCCTGGGGGTGAGTTTGAGTTAACCAGTGGAGAAAGTCCTCTAAGGTTTTGTTATTATTGTTGCCTGGGGGGGATGTAAATACATGCTATATTTATGCTTTTATGTTTGTTTGGTTGAAGTTTTACAAGTAGAATTTCGGCATTGTTTGTTAGGAGGGGTTGTGGAGAGTCAAGGGAGATTTGTAATGTATTTTTGTAGAGTATGGCTACACCGCCACCTTTACGAGTTATTCGGTCTGCTCTTAGTATATCATACCCTGGTGGGATTATCTGTGTGTCTTTCATACTTGGTTTAAGCCAGGTTTCTGTGAGACATAGTAGGTCTGGGGAACAAGTAGCTAAAAGGCCATGTAGGTTGTGAATCTTATTGTTTACACTTCTGATGTTTAGATGACAGGTCAGAAGAGAGTTAAAGGGTCTAGAGTTTAGACTGAGAAGTGGAGGGGAGGATATGGTGGAATTAGAATTGAGTGGAGGGGAAGGGCCAGGGTTGGGGTGGATATCACCATCTGTGGCTAGTCTGTGATTCAGAGTGGTAATGAATTTGAGGGCTTTGAGTAGAAGTTTGTAGTAATGTTTATCATTTGGCCTAATATTGGTAGGTTTGATAATTACATAGCGTTCGAGTTCTAACAAGGAGGGTGAGTAGGGAGTTGAGTCATGGCCTCTGTTGTTAATTATGGGGGAGGGGTTGGTTTGGTAGCCTGGGTGGTGGAAGCCTATTTAAGACCAGGTTTCATATAGGGTAGCTAGGTAAGGGACAAGTAGGAGGGGAAAAAGAGTTAGTATGATAAGCTTCCTGGGTGGTGTCATATTCCGTTTGATCTTAGAGGGCGGTATTGAGGTACAGGAAGTTAGTGGACAGTTGGGGGAGTGGTTTGAGGTTATAAAAGTACGAGTACTGGAGGTGGGTGGGAATAGGGGGCAGGGCGGGGAGCGGAGCGAGCACGAGCGAGTGCTCATGAGCGGGTTTACACTAAGCCACTAGAGCCCAGGTTTCAAGATGTAACTCCTGAATAATTAACTTGCAGGTGAGTAATCTCATCTAAACAAACATCAGGTTCAATTCCTATGCTTTGGGAGCTTGTTTTTAAAATTTTATAGCTGTTTGCCTTAGTTTTAGAGAGTGTTCTGTAGTTTAAGTGGAGTATATGCAAACAAGCTTGGATTTTTTGTTTGGGTAAGCCTAGGGAGATTCGTGCTAGTGCTGAGGACCCTTAAATAATACTTTACTTTAAAGTCTATACTAAAATGACCAGATAATGACCTGTTTTGTTTTTACAGGTTGTGGGCAATAGTAGAGTAGTCGCTCAAAAAGGGCGAAGTTCTTTTCTGCCTCACGCTGTGCAGGGGAAGACCTGGGAGGGATAGAGAGAGAGCTTGATTTCAGAGGCAGTCAGGAGCAGCTGTGTAGCTTAAACAACATTAGACTACCCGAGGAAACCCTAAACTATGTTAGTAAAATCTTTACATATCTTTACATATAGCATACATCATTATAACACATTAGCATTTTACTGAAACAGTGCCTTATGACTGAGAGTCAAAGAATGTTGAATGTTGAATATCCTGCTTCTCAAAAAATATACAGAAGGCTCTCAATTTTCACCTTAATGAACAGCCCTGCAAAGAGCTTGTCATACTAAAGTCTGGTTACCAAACACATTTAGCTTTAGAGACACAACTTAGCTTTAAAGAAACAAGTAGCTACAATATTCATGCCATTCAATAGTGCATTATGTAACTATGTAGCAAAAAAGAGTTACATCAGTTACTATTAAATCACACAATTCAACTTAAATACATTTAACAGTCTATTAGGAACAATGAATAACAGCTTAATACATACCTCAGGAGGTAGAGGCCGGTAACAAGGTCCTACAGCACTAGGGATTTGAAATTAAAGGCACTAGACAAGGGTTATTTCATACCTTTGTAACAGGGATAGAATGGAGGTGGGGGGTTACACTAAGCCACTAGAGCCCAGGTTTCAAGATGTAACTCCTGAATAATTAACTTTCAGGTGAGTAATCTCGTCTAAACAAACATCAGGTTCAATTCCTATGCTTTGGGAGCTTGTTTTTAAAATTTTATAGCTGTTTGCCTTAGTTTTAGAGTGTGTTCTGTAGTTTAGGTGGAGTATATGCAAACAAGCTTGGATTTTTTGTTTGGGTAAGCCTAGGGAGATTTGTGCTAGTGCTGAAGACCCTTAAATAATACTTTACTTTAAAGTCTATACTATATATATATATATATATATATATATATATATATATATATATATAGACATGTGTACATATATATATATATATATATATATATATATATATATATATATATATATATGTGTGTGTGTGTGTGCGTCTGTACTAAATTTTACAACAAAATTGCTTCATAAGTTTCAAAGAGAACACAAAACAAATAGAAGACTCACATTTTATGTAACAGTATATAAGAAACTGAAAGTAATGAAAATAATTTCCAGTAACTTTGTAATCAAATCTCACAAACTCATTCAATTGGTGCAAAAGTTCAACTTTTTTTATTTGCCACACATTGCTAACTAAACATGAAGCTGATTATATTCCAGGATTTGTAGTAACAGACCCTGGGAATCAATAAACTGAAATTTCCATGCAGGAACAGTGCAGCCATTCCTCCAAGGAATATGGCCACCGAGTGATCCAGTAAATTATTGTTCTGACGTGCACAAGCCTGCCTACACTATTCCTGCACGGACACCACAGCATAATGCTAATTACCTCATTTGCTGGTGAAAAACATGCAAATGAGGTGAATTAGTGATTCAGCAAGCAGGCAGGCATCCATGCAAGAATAGTGTTAGGTGCAGAAATGTAGTCGGCTACTAGCCAACTACATTTCTGCAAAAATGAAAATGGAGTAGGTGCAAATGGGATGGTGCCGAAAAAAAAAAAAAAATTGGAAAACACAATTTTAAGGGAAATATGCATTTTGCCATTATAGTCTATGGCATGCAGAATCAAAACTATACCAGGGAACAGTAGTTGCTAAGGGGAAAGGCTTTGACATAGTGCAGTAACTAGGGACTAAGTCAGTGGTATGCAAATGAGGGGAAATTTACTGAATCACAAAAATATTCTAAGTGCCAAACTGCACCTAAATGTGTAGGTGCTATAACATGATCATGTAAACAGGAGGAGGAGACATGAAAAGGGTGTGTGTCATGCATGGTGTAAGCACACTGGAGCTCCATGGCCCCCAGGTAAGCTTAGCTAAGCACAGCTAAGCAAGGGGGGTTTGTCTGAGGCTTTATTGACTTATTCCATCTAATGAAAAGTGTCTTTACATCCAGGGAAGGTCATTTATCAGTGTTTACATTAGCTAAATGGATTTGAGCGGCACACACTGTGTGTAAATCAAAAAAAAAAAAAAGACACAGAAATAGCAGGACTGTTTCCATTTGGGCACCGGGTTTGCATGGCATGCCTCAGGGCTTAAAAGGGGAGGAAATGGGAATGGAAAAAGTTAGAAAAAAGGGAAATAGCAGAATAAATGCAATCAAGTACAAATTACAAAGCTAGCAGGTGCATCATAGGCAGCATCTGCAGCACAACAGTTTAAACTATGGAAACACCTTACAGTCTGATTTTCCCACAAACTCTGCACCATTGGTGTACACATGCATGGGAATTTTAACCGGAAAAATGTTAGGGGCTGCCATTGCTTTGATCCATCAGTGTGTGCTATAGACTGAGGGTGGTGAGGAGGATAATGCTGACACCCACCACAGACCAAGGAAGAGGAGAAGAGTGTTCAGACCCAGGCAAACTTACCAGTGGCTACATGATATGGAGATACTAGCACTATACAGGGTGGACAGAGACATACTTCAGCAAATCACTGATCTGTGCCAGCCTCAACTCAGATGTAGAACCAACAGAGGGGAACCCATCTGGGTGGATACCAAGGTATGTTTAGCCTTAAAAATTCTAGCTACAGGTATTTCCCAAAGACCTACTGGGGACATTATGGGAGTCTCACAGGCATCTGCATCCAGGGTACTCCACCAGTACCTGCATGCCATGCTACCACATGCCGGTGAGCACATTTACTTCCCCAACACCCGTGAGGAGAGGACCATCAATATGCATCTCTTCCACCATGTAGCAGAATACACAGAGGTACTGAGTGCCATAGACTGCATGCACATCCACATCATAGCACCAAACAGTGAACAGGGTAGGGTCTACATAAACCGTAAGGGATTCCCCCCCCCATCAACTGCCAGGTCATGTGCAATGCCCAGGGCATTATCATGAATGTGTGTGCTGGCAGACCTGGAAGCTATCATGACTCCCACATCTGGCATTTGTAACAGCTGCACCATACATTTGCCAGTGGGGACATCATGTATGGCGATCTGGTGGGAGATGCTGGCTATGCACCAGAGTCATGGATGATGACACCCATTAGAAATACATACACACCTACACAAGAATGCCATAATGAGTGAAATGCACAAACCAGGATCATTATAGAGCATGTGTTTGGGATGCTCAAGTCACGGTTCCGCTGCCTTGACATATCTGGTGGAGCCTTGCAGTACTCTGCAGCCACATATGCATACATGTTCATAGTATGTGTCATGCTACACAATATGATTCTGTGGAAACAGCTGCAGCAGAGCAGGAACAGCATGAGAAAAGTCCACACAGCCCACCACCATTGCCAAGGTCCCCACATTCACAGAGGGACACAGAGAAGGAGGAGGCCACTGAGCCTGCTCCTGTTGGTAGACAGATGCATGCCCAGTATACTCAGGTCTTGGCAAAGAGGCAACCCAAAATACACACACTGACACTGTAGGGACCCCAGGGACAGACACTTGTCTCTGACTCACACACACAGTAAAATGGATGACACGCACATCACATTACCTGTAACTTACCATGTATAGGCAGTGTACTGTGTGCATCCAACATAAGCAGCTCTCAAGCACCATCTTCACAACTGCTGCAGGCACAAAGTAAGTCAGTCTTCTTAATAAATTAATGGATTAGTATGTTTTGGTAGCATATGTATGGTAATGCTGAATGCATGCAAGGGAATGTGGTGGCCTACTGGGAGAGCAGCAGACAACTGACAGCTATATGGGACACCAGGAAATGTCTGCCCAATACTGGCCTCCCCACATTATGCAGTAGTACCCAAGGTAGCAAATCCCACTGCAGTATATGTTTGTGGAGCCAACTTACTGGGGAGTCATACATCACAGGCATGGATGTCAGTGTGGGAGTCCCATACTTACCCCTCAGACCATACAGCAAGTCAGCTGTAGAAAACTAGAGAGGAATGTCTGGCAAAGGCTCACAAATGGCAGCAATGTTGAATTATCCCCCTACAGACTCACACTGTGATAGCACAGCAGGTCTCACAGTTGCAGTAAGCCTATCATGGGTAAGAAGTCTAAAACTCAATTGTATGCCATTACAATCTGACCTGTGGTCTTTACGGATATGCCTGTATTCCCCAAGAAAAGCACAATAGTATGGTAAATGGAACCAAAATGTAAAGAAAATATCAGCACAGTCTGTGCAAATGTGTACAGATGACAGGTGTGCTCCCCATATACCCACATACGTGCAATAACATGTATGTTTGCAGGGTAATAGCAGCATAGCACACATTGGCAGGGCTATCCCAATACACATGAAAACAAGTAGCATGTCCACAATATGCAGGGGTCAATGAGCTATGTGTATGTGTGGTTAAAACTGTCAGGATCTGGCCAGCATGTTCTCCTAGCTGTCGTGTTGTAGTGCCCTAGGTACAGTGCTGTCTTTGACAGTGCCATGTGCAGATAACTGCAGTACCTGCTATTATGATTGTCAATGACACCTACTGCTCTGCCACTGACATACCTGGAAGTCACAGTGCTATGTGGAATATACTACACATATAATGGACTTCTTGAAGGTTGTGTAGCCGGGTTGCTAAGGCTTTTGTGAATATAGTGCTTTTTGGTACTGTTGTCAAGGGTTATTTTCAATAATTCATTTTTTATGTTTGCTTTTACACATAATGGACATGCCTACACAGTAGAATGCACTCTGTACCCACACCCATAACTCCAAATGTCTGACAGCAAGACATCTCGTCAAGGGCAGAAATAATAGTGCAACAGGCACAATGATAGGCATGCATTGTAAATATCGCCCTTACATACTAAGAAAGTTGGTAGGGTGAGGGGTTTTCAGTAGCAGGAATTGTCTGAAAGTTATTTAGTCTGAAACAGTAATGTCTGTCATTATTCTGTAACATCCCCCTTTAATTATATGTAACTAACTTGCCATAAAAACACAAGTTTACGTAGACTGGATGAAACCTCTAGCCAAACACCTGGACAATCTGCCAAAAAATGTACTGGTGAGAGGTATGACCACATCAGGATATGACATCTCAGGTTAGAAAGATACCACACAAGCAGAAGATCTCCAGCCAGTATATCACCAAGTTGCTGGACTGTTTACACAGCATGTCATCACTCAACTGGCTGTAGCCACACCTCACAACTGGCCATATTGGGCATGAATGTACATAGCTGCCCTCATAATATTGGTCTATGCATCATACAACTAGTATTCCTCTGGTAAAGCACTGTGATGATCTGAAGATGTCTGCCACTAGGTAATGACACAATACATTGCAGTGTCAGACTACAGATATGTCAGGAAAAATATGTCTGCTAAACAAACCCAGTACCCTGAGGAAAGTCCTGTGTACATTGGTGAAGTATGGCTGTAGCACACAAAATCCTGGACCAGAGTACACTTATCTCTGGAATAGAGTCTCAGTCTAACTATAGACGGTCACACTGGGCATGTTCCTATACTTAGAGAATCACAGGACATGTTGGAACCCACATCGAACTATATGACTGTTTTGTATATATATATATATATATATATATATATATATATATATATATATATATATATATGCATACTGACAGCTATGTACACCTTAACTTTACCTACATACACACAACAGACAGGATTACCCTCAGCTAGCTGTAGGTAACCCATATGTGATATATCTGCATCTGTTGCATGTGATATACAGACATTTATGGACAACAGATAACATATGTCAAGCATATACACACATAGATGTGGGGAAGTGAGAGACAGACAGTGACAGAGAGAGAGAGAAAGAGACACACAGGGGGACACAGACAGAATGAGTCACATACACACTGATATGCTGTGTGATGCCCAAGCCCGATGCCCGAGCCCTGGCCCAGCAATCAAGGAGTCTCAATCCTCACCACTAATACCAGAGAGGGTGACTCCTAGAAGAGGAAAGGATAACTAATACATACAGTAAAGTACAATTTCCCTTAAGTGCACACAGAAGTCACAGTCAGTCCGGGGCTGGTTCTTCCCTTGCTCATCAGGTCCCCAATAAGACTCCTCACTGGAACAGCTATAGGGTCCAGGTCTCAGCCTAGCTGGGCAAACTAAAACCTCCAGTGCCAACTCTGTCCAACCAGTGCTTTGTGTCCTTGCCCAAGTAGCTGACACAACATACACGCACTTTGAGAAGAGGTTACACAACCACACAGACCCTCCTGGGAAAAGGCTGGCACAGGTTCTCCAGCTGTGCCCCTATTACGCAGACCATATGGTAGTAATTCCTACCACCACCCAGCTAATATTATCAGCTACTAAAAGGCCCTTAAAAGAGTGTCCATTTACTACTGTGCACTATTAATATTCAATTGGTAATGTGACTATTCAGTCTAAGGCTTATTTTAGAGTGGCCTTTTACAATGAACTCTATAAATATGCAATGTACTCTAGAGCCTACTTCTCTAAACAAACCAGCCACTGGTAAAGGTTTTTAAAATATTTAATAATAATTAATTAAAACACAAGACAATACTACTACACCACATCTAAGATATCTAAGAGTTCAGAGATCACACAGAAACTTAAAACAATACAGTAGGACAGGTCAGATGTCAAATAAAAACACAATCTAACTTTCTAATCTTTAGCTAATCTTAAGAGAAAACACAGTGCTATAATCCTCCTTACATACATAAAGCATAAGCAGTGCTGGGTTAGATGTCCAAGATCAAAATGCTCCCAGTCACTCACTGAACACTAGTTTTTAAACACTAACCAACATCTCTGCTGAGGCTCTCCCAAATTACATAATTTTAACACTTAGTCTGGGGATCCCAGGCCACAAACTGCATTATTTAACAAGCTAAAACCTACTCAGGAGACTACAACAATAAAAGGCATTTCACATATACACTCTAGCAGAAAACACAGAAAGCACCTTCCACATGCAAATTCTGGCCCTTAACTTTAACCTTAAAACAATGGGCCTGAAACCTTCATCCAGACTCACTGGAGCCTTCTTGTAAACATCAAAGAGATTCATAAGATCTTTTCAGCTTCAAAATACATTTGAAATGCTTGGCTTGGTTTTCCTTACAGCAGATGGCAATGTTGCACCAATCTTGAAGTTTGCATTTTAGAGTGTTTTCTTTCATTTAAAAACACAAGCCTTTATTTTACATTTATTTGTACAATTGATATAATTATGCATCAAATTCTATTTGACTAGGCTGGCAGCCTTTGCCCATCTTCCTCCAATCTTCTTCACATCCCTTCCCCCCCGGTGAACTCAAGCAAGTTTTTCATGTGCCCCTTGAGAAACATCGCTTGAGTGTCAGGTCTATCTGGGTATACCTCACCCCATTCTCTGTCTTGAGAGCCCATCTGCATTGGCATTGCTACTCCCACTGATGTGCTGCACTGCCATATCATATGCTTGCAACTCCAGGCTCCATCTTAGCAACTAGACATTTTGCTGACTGGCTCTGTTTAACCATGTCAGAGAATTGTGATCTGTCATCACAATGAATTTTCTTCCATACAGATAAGGCTGAAGTTTTTGTACTGCCCACACAATGGCTAGACATTACTTTTCTACAGCTGCATAGTATTCCTCCCTGGGTTGGAGCTTATGACTGAGATAAACCACTGGGTGTTTTTCTCCCTCTGAAGAAATCTGGCTAAGTATAGCCCCCACCCCATAGTTTGAAGCATCCACCTAAACAACAAATTATTTGCTATAGTCTGGACTGGCTAACACAAGGGTCCTCCCAAAGCTTCCTTAAGCTTCTGAAATGCCTGCTCACATGCTGGGGTCCACACTGCCTTATCTGTCCTGTTCTTCCTTGTCAGGTCTGTGAGGGGAGCAGCTATGGTGCTATAATTGGAAATTAACTTTCTGTTGTACCCTGCTGTCCCTAAGAATGCCCTCACCTGCTTTTTGGTAACAGGTGCAGGCCATTTCTGAATGGCTTCGACTTTGGCATGTTCTGGCCTTATCTTACCACTCCCCACTCTATGTTCTAGGTAGGAGACCTCTGCCATACCCACCTGACATTTGCGCGGCTTAATGGTCAACCCTGCCCTCTGTAGTCTGCCCAGCATCTCCCTGACATGCTGAAGGTGCTATTGCCAGGAATGGCTGTAGATTGTAATATCATCCATGTAAGCAAGGGCAAACCCTCCTGCTCCTGCTGGGATATTATCCACCAACCTCTGGAAAGTCGCTGCAGCATTCTTCATCCCAAAGGGCATCTTTGTGAACTAATACAAGCCAAAAGGAGTCACAAAGGCTGACTTCTCTCTAGCACTGGGAGTCAAAGGCACCTGCCAGTAATCCTTGGTAAGATCAATGGATGTAAGATACTTAGTCCCACCCAGCTGCTCTAAGGCTTCATCTGTCCTAAGCATGGGGTAAGCATCTGCCTCTATGTGACTATTTAATTTCCTGTAATCCACACAGAACATGTTGCTGCCATCCTTCTTTGGCACCAACACCACTGGTGAGGCCCAGGGACAGTTGGACTCTTGAATCACCCCTAGTTCCAACATCTCCTGTACCTCCTCCCTCAGAGTCTGTTTGACTCTCTCAGGCACCCTATAAGGGGCCTGCCTGATAGGCCTTTGGGGTCCTGTATCCACCTGGTGCTACACCAGGTGGGTGCTCCCTGGTTTCCCGGTAAACATGCCCCCCAAACTCCTGCAACACTACTTGGATTCCTCGAACCTGGGTAGGAGATAGCTGCTGGGACATTGCTACCCCTTCCACCGAGGTGTCAGCCCAAGCCTCACTGGGGAGATCAGTCACAAGATCTCTCAGACTCCTCCTGCAATCCACTGAAAATGCTCAGCACAAGGTCCTCCCAATCATGGTAAGGTTTCATCATATTAACATGGTACAATTTGTGTCCCTGCCTTCTGCCTAGAAGTTCCATCATGTAGTTAACATCACTTACCTTTCTTACCACCTTGTAGGGTCCCTCCCAAGCTACTTGCAACTTGTTGCGTCTGACAGGAATGAGAGCCATCACCTGCTGCCCTACAGCATACTCTCTAGCTCGAGAATTCCTGTCAAACCACACCTTTTTCTGTTGTTGGGATACTGCCAGGTTCTCCTGGGCCAGGCCCATGAGTTCTCTGAGCCTTGTCCTGAGGTTCAGGACATATGCCACAACAGACTCCTTGTGAGACTCACACTCACCTTCCTACTCATCTCAAATTAAATCTAGATGTCCCCTCACCCAATGCCCATACAGCAACTCAAAGGGTGAAAAACCTGTGGACTCCTGGGGAACCTCTCTGTAAGCAAACAACAAATGGGAGCAATTTTTGTCCAACTCCCTCTTAAACTGATCTGCAAATGCCCATAGCATGGACTTGATTGTAGAGTTTAACCTCTCAACAAGACCATTAGTCTGGGGATGGTAGGGGATGGTCTTCATGTGCTTCACCCCACAGGACTTCAACAGACAAGCTAGCAGGTCTTACATAAAATTGGCACCTCTGTCAGACAGTATTTCCTTTGGAAAACCTACCCAGTTGAAAATCTCTAGCAAAGCATTTGCCACCTTCTCTGCCTCAAAGGGGGACAAAAACACTGATTCAGGGTATCATGTAGCATAATCTACAATCACTAGGATATCCTTTTTCCCTGTGGAACTTGGGGTACTCAGAGGACCCACAATATCCATAGCTATCCTCTGAAATGGCTCCTCAATCACAGGCAAAGGTCTCCTGCCTTGCCTACCTTTTGGCACTGCTCACAGGTCCTGCAGTATCCTGTTACATCTCTGGAAATTCCAGGCCAATAGAAGTTTTGCATAATATGCCTCTCTGTACGTTTTATGCCCACATGAACTGCAAAGGGAATGTCATGGGCTATGGCTAGAAGGGCCAGAAGGTAAGCTCTAGGCATTACCAACTGCTGTACTCTCTCACCTTCTAGCCCTCCCTCAGGGGTCCACTCTCTGTACAGTAACCCTTTTTCCAGTATACAGATTCCTCCTTCTCTTGAGAATCAGGTGCCTCACTAGCTACCTGCCTCAGGCCTTGCAATGTAGGGTCTGAGAGCTGAGCCTGTCTCAACTCTCTCCTTGTAACCCTTCCCAGCTCCACTTTCACAGGAAGTCTGACATCCTTTGACAGCGGTGCCACACTGTCAGCCTGGGTACTACTACTCACCTCTACCTTTGCAGTTACTCTGTCCAAGGGAACATCAGTATTCACAAGCAGCTGTGGCTCACATTCAGTCTCACTGCTACAGCATAGCTCACTCCCTTATGTAACCACCTCAGCAGTCCTGACCGCAATTATGCAGTCTGTCTGGGTCTCCCCCAGGCTACCAGACCCATATGCTTGTCTCCCAGCCTCACTGCATGTAACTGCATAAGTACATAGTACTGCTTCATCCAAATCCTTCCCTCTCAGGACATCTGCAGGATGGTAGTCCCATACCGCTGTTGTCTCAAGACAACCCACTGTTGGCATTTTGTCATTCCCACTTACTGGCTCGCTCACCTTTGGTTCACCACCTTGCCTCCGTGGGCACCTGTATGCCACATGGCCCCACCGGTTGCATTCAAAACATTTAATCCTTGCTCCTGGACGTGTACCTGTACTAGTGGCTTCCCCTGCTACTGGTGGATTCTGTTGGGGCAGTCTGTGCTGCCCACCATGGGTTCCTTTAGTCTGATGAGCAGTACAGGGGGTCCTTTTCCTCTGCAGGGCTGCCCTGCTTGCCAGGTATAGGTCTCCCTTCTTCCCCAACTCCTCTGAAGTAGCATACCATCTATCAGCTAACCAGATCCTCATGTCCTCAGGCAAAGTGCTAAGGGCTTGTTCCCTTACCAAAAGGTTTGCCAGCCCTTCAAAAGTGGTGACCTGGCATCCACTCACCCAGCTATGAAAATAAGTGCTCAGTTCAGCAACATATTCACATACATTTTCATCTGCCTTGCATATATGATCATGAAACATTTTCCTATACATTTCAGGTGTTAGCTTAAAACATTCCAACAAGTGTCTTTTTACAGCAGTATAATCAAAACAGTGGCATGCATTTTTGCTAAAGAAATTACAGCTTTACCATGGAGTAAGGGGGTCAGGAACCATACCCAGAGCCCTTGGTCAACTTCATACTGTTTACATAGCCACTCAAACATATGAATAAAGCTATTAAAATTATCCCCCTCTTTAAACTGTGGAAGAAGTTTACTGACGTTTTGTGCTTCTGGGGTCTGGTTACTCCCTTCCCCATTACCTCTATGACTTTGGCGAAGAGTCAGAATTTCCCTCTCATGCCTCCTCTGCCGTTCATTTTCCTCAGCTTGTACACTCCTCATTTTCTTCAGATGCTTCTAGTTCCATATGACTGGCCTCCAACTTAAGACTCTTTGGCTCCAGCTAAATTTTATGTCCACTGCAGAAAGGTTGAGCTGTCCATTCTGCGAGGATATTGTATTTCTGCTTCCAGTCCGATTGTCCTTCCCAGAAAGGTTGTCCATTCTCCGAGGATATTGCATCTCCACAGCCAGTCTGATTGTCCTCCTGGATGTTGTTTTCTGATCCAGCTGTAACCAAGTCTGCAATGAGGTCTGCCTTAGTCAGGTTTCCATGCACCAGTCCGCTAGACTGGCACATCTCCACCAGCTGGCTCCTTGTCAGCTTTCCATATTCCTCTGCTGACATGCTGGCTGCTCACCCTGACTAACACTAAGCTAACAAAAGAAATAAAACAATTGTGATTTGAACTCAGAGTATACACTGTGTGGCTGTTTTATAGTACAAAACACTTTAGAAATCACTGTACATAAGCTACAGGAATTTTCTCTACCCACACCACTACAAGCCAATTTGCCAACTAATCAATATGTGATGTGGATCCCACCACAGCAAACCAATATGTGACAGGATACCCCATCACTGCCTCCAGCATGTGATGTCCAAGCCCTGGCCCAGCAATCAAGGAGCCTCAATCCTCACCACTAACACCACAGAGGGTGACTCCTAGAAGAGGAAAGGATAACTAATACACACAGTAAAGTACAATTTCCCTTAAGTGCACACAGAGATCACAGTCAGTCTGGGGCTGGTTGCTCCCTTGCTCACCAGGTCGTCAATAAGACTCCCCGCTGGCACAGCTATAGGGTCCAGTCTCAGCCTAGCTGGCAAGCTAAAACCTCCAGTACCCTCTCTGTCAAACCAGTGCTTCGTGTCCCTGCCCAAGTAGCTGACACATCACACACACACACACTTTGAGAAGAGGTTATACAACCACACAGACCCTCCTGGGAAAAGGCTGGTACAGGTTCTCCAGCTGTGCCCCTATTACGCAGACCATACGGTAATAATTCCTGCCACCACCCAGCTATTATTAGCTACTAAAAGGCCCTTAAAAGGGTGTCCAATTACTACTGTGCAATATTATTATCCAATTGGTAATATGACTATTCAGTCTAAGGCTTATTTTAGAGTGGCCTATTACAATGAACTCTATAAATATGTAATGTACTCTAGAGCCTACTTCTCTATAAAAACCAGCCACAGGTAAAGGTTTTTAAAATATGTAATAATAAATAATTAAAACACAAGACAATACTACTACACCACAGAGATATCTAAGAATTCAGAGATCACACAGAAACTTAAAACAATACAGTAGGACAGGTCTGATGTAAAAACAAAAAAAACACTTAATCTAACTTTCTAATCTTTAGCTAATCTTAAGAGAAAACACAGTGCTATAATCCTACTTACATACATAAAGCATAAGCAGTGCTGTGTTAGATGTCCAAGATCAAAATGCTCCCAGTCTTTCACTGAACAATAGTTTTTAAACACTAATCAACAGCTCTGCTGAGGCCCTCCCAAATTACATCATTTTAACACTTAGTCTGGAGTTCCCAGGTCACAAACTGGATTATTTAGCAAGCTAACACCTGCTCAGGAAACTACAACAATAAAAGGCATTTCACATATGCACTCTAACAGAAACCAGAGCAATAAAGTACCTTCCCCATGTAAATTCTGGTCATTAACTTTAACCTTAAAACAATGGGCCTGAACCTTCATCCAGACTCACTAGAGCTGACTTGTAAACATCAAAGAGATTCATTAGATTTTTTCAGCTTCAAAAGACATATTTGAAATGCCTGACTTGGTTTTCCTTACAGCAGATGGAAATGTTGCAACAATCTTGAAGTTCACATTTTAGAGTGTTTTCTTTCATTTAAAAACACAAGCCTGTATTTTACATTTATTTATACAATTGATAGAATTATGTATCAAATTCTATTTGACTAGGCTGGCAGCCTTTACCCATCTTCCTTCAACCTTCACACCCGGAATGGCATAGAGTGATGTCCTGCTCTGGACAGTTGTAAACCAGTTGTAAACAGTTGCATGTGCCAGCGGAAAAAGTGAGCCCCATTGTGTAATAGTACTGAGGTAGGGGTTATAATATCACCTGTGTGTGTGTGTGTGTGTGTGTGTGTGTGTGTGTGTGTGTGTGTGTGTGTGTGTGTGTGTGTGTGTGTGTGTGCGAGAGTGAGGGAGTGTTTTTGTTTGTAGGTGAAACAGTTTTAGGCCATTCTAACCCACAACACTTCCTAGTGCCCCACTTTATCACTCCTGCAGATGTCATTCCCCTATTCAGCACATTTGGCCACTTGTCAGTGCAGTAAGCTCTGCAGCATGTGCGATAACTGTGTAACACTATAGTACAAATAACTAGATAATCAGGGGTTCTGTTCTCATATCTGGCAAATGTGTGCGTGTATAAATGTGTATGTTTGTAGGAAGAAGTATTTTGATAAGTCTCCCTCCCACTTCCATACTTTATCATTCCTGCTGATGTCATTCCCCTTATCAGCACCTTTGGGCAGTTGTTAGACCAGTAAGCTCTGCAGCATGTGCGATAACTGTGTAACACTATAGTACAAATAACTAGACAGGTGTTCTACTCTCAGATTTGGCAAATGTGTGTGAGTGTATATAAGTGTGTATTTTTGTAGGAAGAAGTATTTTGATAAGTTTCCCACCCATTGCCCTACTTTATCAGTCCTGCTGATGTTATTCCCCTTATCAGCACCTTTCGCCAGTTGTCAGCCCAGTAAGCTCTATAGCGCATGCAATAACTGTGTAATACTATAATACAATTAACTATATAGGCAGGGGCTCTATTCTCAGATCTGCCAACTGTCTATGTAGGTGTATAACTGTGTGTGTATGTTTGTAGGAAGAAGTATTTTAAGTTTCCCAACTAGTGCCCTACATTATCAGTCCTGCTGATGTCATTCCCCTTATCAGCACCTTTGGCCAGTTATCAGCCCTGTAAGCTCTGTAATGCGTGTAATAAGTGTGTAATGCTATATACAAATAACTATATAGGTTGGGGTTCTACTCTTAAATCTGGCAAATGTGTGTGTGGCTGTATAAGTGTGTATGTTTGTAGGAAAAATATTTTGATAAGTTTCCCAATCAGTACCTACTTTTCAGTCCTGCTGATGTCATTCCCCCTTATCAGCACCTTTGACCAATCACCAGCCCAGTAAGCTCTGTAGTGCTTGTGATAACTGTGTAACACTATAATACAAATAACTAGATAGATAGGGGTTCTAATCTCAAAGCTGGCAAGTAAGTGTGTGTGTTTAGGTGAGAATCATATCTTGTGTGGGTTATACCATTTTGAGTTGTGTATCACCCTGTACACTTCTCATCACCCTACTTTACTAGGCCTGCTGATGTCATTCACCTTAGAAGTACCTTGGGACAAGCCAAAATCATATAAGCTTCATGGTGCATCTGATAGCTGCTCAACAATATTGTAGAAATAACTAGATATGTAGGGGTTCTAATCTCAATACTGGCAACTGTGTGTGTGTGTGTGTGTGTGTGTGTGTGTGTGTGTGTGTGTGTGTGTGTGTGTGTGTGTGTGTGTGTGTGTGTGTCTGTGTGTGTCTGTGTGTGTGTTTGGGTTGAGAATCTTATCCTGTGTGGGCTATACCATTTTAAGGTATGTACCACCCTGTACACTTCCCATCACCCTACTTTACAAGGCCTGCTGATGTCATTCACCTTAGAAGTACCTTGGGACAAGGTGAAATCTTTTAAACGTTGTGGCACATCTAATAATTGCATAACACTATAGTAGAAATAGCTAGGTAGGTAGGGGTTCCAATCTCAATACTGGTAACTGTGTGTGTTTGGGCGGGAATCATATCTTGTGTGGGTAATACCATTTTGATGTGTGTACCATCCATGCCTGTTTACCAACTCCTGATGGCATTTTTTATATAGTGTGTAATGACATCTGCCTCACATGCAGCATGTTTAACCATTGTACAGGCCATATCAGTCATCTATTAAGTGTCTATGGAATATCCAGATGTTTGCAACCTATATGAGGTCTGTGTTCCCTAGCAATGGTCATGTATGTGATATTGTTGCCAAATAGGTCACAGTTAGTATAGTGACACACATGCCAGCATCATATATCATATCTGATGGAAACATCATGCTGATACAAGCTTGTCCAGGCTTGTAAGAGCAATAGATGACTCCAGTTGCTATTTCTGTTGGGTTATCTCACCATCCATGAAGGCATTCACAACATTACATGTTGTAAGAGGTAGTGGGTTATGTCTCATGCATATAATCTGTATGGGGCATGTCATGTGTATGTAACACTATAGTGCATTAAAATGGATATGTAGGTGTACTAATCTGTCATTTGCCAACAGTGTATGTGTTACTGTATGCACATCCACTGTGTCAATCTTTACTATGTGCATGTGAAGGATATACCATTTTGTATTCCTGTTCCACCCTGTGAACTCAGGAATATATACCACAAACCTGCCATAAACAGTACCATGCATGTCCTCACCAACTGCATCAGGGTTAAGTGTATGGGAAAGAAATGGCAGGGGCAACAAGTGCTGACAGGTAAATCTGTTGCAGTCAATGTAATGGTTAAGCTTGTGAGGGACCTACTGACAGTACTCCAGTAACCTGTTCTGTATATAAGAGCCTGTGGTACTACACAACACTGAGGTGACATGTCTGAAGGCTATCTGTCTGTGACAAGGGGTATGCATGCAAGGTCACACTGTCTGACAACAGTGTACCTCACACACTGTTGCATGCATACACACCTGGTAAGCATACATATAAAGCTGTACCTTGGCTATGAAATGGTCTGTGTATTTCCACTCTGCCATACTCCATGTTGGTAAGGTCTGCAGGGCCACAGCCTGCAGAAACACAGACACCTGGAACACAAACAGAATACAGCATGTCAGACTACATTCAGTCAGTGGTACTAGCAACAATAATGCATCATGGCTAATAAGGTACACACACCTTTATGTGTACCCATAACAAATGCAAGCAGACAGCACCTTATACAGTATTACATAACTACATTGTACTATATTCATCTTGTGCATCAGGCCTATATTAGCATGCCCCTGCATCGATAGTATGGATGACGGAGATGTGGCACAGGTATCATCATATGCACAGGGTGTGGTGTGGGTTTGCCAGAGGCCTAGGCTGGACCATATGGTTGACATCATGTAGATGTGTTGGGAGGGGTATCCTATAGATGCGCTGTGTGTGTGTATGTATGCACAGTCACACCATGTGACTGACCTACACAGGGGTATGTTGGACAGCTGTGAATTGTACATGGCAGGGTGTTCAGTTCACTATCTCAAGCCACAGACACGGTAACAGGTCCTGCCAAGGGTCTCACTGGCACCACCAGGCCCAAGCCCAGATGCAGTACTGCTTCCTGATGGTGACTGCTGTCTGCTGGATCCATGTCCCTGATAGGATCATACAGGACCACGTGCCCATGGCCTGATCTGTTGTGATGTGCACAGCAACTCCCCTTCAGTAGTTCTCATGTTACAGCCACTACAGGAGTGTAAAGGTGCATGGCACCATAGACTCTCAGCTAATATTGGTGCTGACTTGTGTCCACATAGCCAGTTTCTATCTCCCACCACATGCTCTAGCACCGACATGCCACGGTCAAAGATTGCCAAGGTCTTACCCTCCTGTCTATTCATGACCTCAGTATTTTGGTGTGTGGCCTCAACAAGGTCATGTATGTTGCCACATAAATCAGGAAGAGTTGTATCCAACACCCTGAGTATGTGTCTGGTGTTGTGTTCGCTACATGCCTGTGCATTCATGACAGCCAGAAACATGTGTCTGGTGACACCTGCTGTGGCACTTGAGACAGCGGCTTGATGAGCAGCAGTCTTCCTGCAAGCATTCCTGTCCATCCACCTGTGTGGGACCGCACCTGCACTTTGGCTATGGCCAGTGACTACACTCACACCTGCCATAGTCACCACAGTAGCCTGTTCCATGTCACCATTTGCCAACTGTCCATCATCTTTGGCTGCTGGGGATGGGGCATGTGTGGGCATTGTGACTCTGTGTGGGGACATTGTGGATGACTGTGGGATGCCAACCAATGGCACAGATTCAGCCTCTGACAACCTGCATGATGTTGAGGGCCTATACAACCCCACCTGTGCCTCAATATGATCATCATCATTGTCAGAGTCTGCAGAGACACTGACATCAGCTTCTGAGTGGGAGGGACCATGACCACCATGTCCACCTGTTAGGTGAGGTGGCAGACAGGAATGCACAGACCTCACAATAGCCAACTGGTGAGATTCACAACACAGTCAGACCACTACTTACACACCCTGTACAGGCCCTCAACATCATGCAGTGCAGCCATTTCCACTTTATGTTACTACTTATATACACCTCTGTGATATGTTAGTAGATGATGGGCCTTTAAGTAGCACACACTGCACCCATGTACATATAATTGCTGTTCACCTGTATAGCACAGTGGCAACTCCTGCATAACATGCCTCTCAACTGTGCAGAGTGTTGCTGAATGTCTACATGTGTGGTTCATATTTCTGGTCTGTTCATCATAAATCCTGTGTTTGTCTGACACATTACTGGGATGATCTGAGGACTGGTGTCACTAATCAGTGACATATTTTGAGTTTCACACTTCAAAACATACAGTGCATGTATGTTACAACAGAAGCGGTTACGCCAACAACCTTCTAAGCTTACAGTGGACATTATAAGTGTAGACACCCCTGTTAATATGCCAGGTTTGTCTGATATATAACATGAAACCACAGAAATCATGTGATAGCATTTCCCACCTTTAATGTGACCTATAACCTGTGCAATCCAATTGAAGCACTAACACATCTGTTAGGAGTAACATAGAAGGTGAAATACATACAAAAGGTGTTTTGCATGACTGTGCACACCCTTAAACTAATACTTTGTTATAGCACCTTTTAATTTCATAACAGCAGTCAGTCCTCTTGGGAAGACGTGTATCAGCATGGCGCATCTTGACTTAGCAATATTTGTACACTCTCCCTTGCAGAAGCTCTCCAACTCTGTCAGATTATGAAGGCATCTGTTCTGCACAGCCCTCTTCAGGGCACCCTACAGATTTTCTGTTGGATGTAAGTGGGGACTGTGGATGGGCCATTCCAAAACATTTTCTTCTGGTGAAGACATTCTTTTTTGTATTTTGATGTATTGTTTGGGTCATTGTCATGTGGAAAGGTGTAATTCCTCTCCATTTACAGCTTTCTAGCAGACACATGAAGATTTTGGGCCAAAAGCGACTGGTATTTGGTACTGTTTCTAATCCCCTCCACCTTGGCTAAAGGCCCACGTCCAGCTTATGAACAGCAGATACAAAGCAGGGCACTATTATCACCATGCTTCACCATGGGGATGGTGTTCTTTTGGTGATACACAGTGTAGTTATTGTGCCAAACAAACCTTTTGGTATTATGGCCAAAAAGTGCAACCTTGGTCTCATTACACAATAATACATTTCCCCACATGCTTTTGGGAGACCTGAAGTATTTTTCTTGAGAAATTTGCCAGACCTGGATGTTGTTCTGTGTGAGAAAAGGCATCTTCCAACCCTACCCCATGTGGGTGCACATGTGGAGAATATGGGAGATTGTTGTCACATATAGTACACAACTGGTACTTGCCAGAGATTCCTGCAACTCCTGTAGTGTTGTTGTAGGTCTCCTGTCAGCCTTCCTGACCAGTTTGAGTCTTGTCATTTCCAAACATTTGGAGGGATATCAGGTTCTTTGCAATGTCATTGTTGCCCCATATTTTCACCACCATTTGATGACTGTCTTCACTGTGTTCCATGGTATATACAATGCTGTGGAAATGTGTGTGTACCCTTCTCTGAGCTGATACCTTTCACAAATGAGATTCATTTGCTGCTTCGTAAGCTGTATGTGAACTATGGCTGTTGCTGTAGCAGACAACTGAGTAAATGTTAGGAAAATCCTGGTAGGATATCTGACCGCTATTTGCTGTTAATCAAAGAGTCTCTGTAATTGATGGCAGGTGTGTACCCAAGAAGATGTAATGCTGTAATTATATCAAAAGCTGCATCAACACTGTATTAACGTCAGCCTGTGCACATGTATGCATCTAGCTTCTTGTACATTTTTTTTATGTGCCATAATTGTTCCCCTAACAGATTTGTTTGTTTTACAATTGAAGTGTACAGGTTATAGGTCACATGAAACGTTGGAAGGTTTTGGTAATGTTTTATTGTGCTCTCATTTTTGTATATCACAAATACCTGGCATACTAACAGGTGTGTGGACACCATTTATATGCACTGTATAAAACTAATTTATAAAATATGTCCCTAGTTTTGGGCATTTGTCCCCCCATTTTGTCAGTCTTTGTCCAGATTTCTTGCAAAGACAGGTTGTGAGGTATGCTACTGATATGTGACATCTCCTGCAAATAGACCCTATGATGACCACTGTGATGCAATGCAGTTAACCCCACACAAGTGAACATGCAGATATCCCAAAATGGCTGAGAGTAATAGTTGTGTGCATGGTCACATGCATGACCTTAACATGCCTGGTGTACTGGTGAGCCACAGCAGGAAAATGTCATACTCACCGGCTTCAGGCTGCTGTCCCACATCCAGACCAGAGGTAACTATGTAGTTGTGGGGGAGAAGTATTGTCAGCAGACTCACATTTGGCATTGGTACAAGATGAATGCTACTTTTCTGCACATGTACAGTACAAGCTCTGATAGTACACAATCTGTTGTCCTTCACCAAAGATGTGCACTTGTGTGCATTATTAAACCCCACCCACAAATGCAGTTTGAACTGACATATGCATCTAGATACTCTATAGAAGACAGTATGACTGCTACATGACTAAATTGATGTGCACTGTGGCCTTACCTGGATGTCCTTGCCTGTTGCTTGGGTGCCACCCACCTCCACAAGTTGTGTTTCTTGTGTTGGCTGTTCTGTGGGGGTGCCCCAGGGTTGGCAAGGGGTTCCTCTGTTGTCATAAGTGGAGCCTGTGTGGCTGGACCACCACCGGTAGCAGTACGGACCCTGCGCATGGCAACAGCCCTTTGCCGGGCACCAAGTATCAGGTCAGTTGCTCGATGCCTGACCTGATTGTATATGCAGCCATGGTGACCCAAGGTGTTAACTCTGTGGACAAGGTCATCCCACAGGGAAGTCCGCTCCCACAGATTTTGTCTGCTACAGTTGAACATCACCCCATGGTGCTGGATTATGGCATCAATGATGGCTGCATTTTCATCTGCAGTATAAGCTGGCTGCCACTGCATGCTACCTGGAAGACATAAACAGGGAAGCACATCACAGGACCTCAGAAATTGCCCAACGTTATTTACAGAGCCAGCACATCAACATTGCTTATCATTAGCCACTACTTATAATCACATCATACCCCTGCCATCTATCAGCACAGTATGAACCTGCATTGCACTCCTGGTCCTGATGTGTCATGTTCCCCCCATGAGGGCCAGTACATTGCATAAACCACCATTCATCATTCATGTTTGTGTAGAGGGATGACAGTGGCCATCTTCCTTGCAGATGCAATGTCAGTTGTGCTCAGGTTTTACTTGCATACAGTGTGTAATGGAGCTGGAAACATATACCTTAGTTCATGTAGGATGCAGACAGGAATGTTATTATGTCCCATGGAGACTTGTTTTTGTTGACTTTGATTAGGCAATATGCACCTGCTCCCTGATGATGAGAGGAGGGGTGTAGGTGCTGTGCATATCCCCCTATACTGATGGTGAGCCAGGGGGGTGATGTTTGCCATAAAACTGTCAAAAGCAGGTTGGCTATATCTATGGTGTGTGTGTATGTAGTGTGATTGACCACCATTACAGGGTGGTTTGGGTTGTTGCCTCTGAGATTGAAGATGGCCTTGTGATTTCCGTTGGTGTATGTGTCCAATTTATACACATAGTTAGCCTTACAGTAATCCACCTGTAACCTTATATGCATACTCAGACAAAGGTTGACTTGATGTGAAGTTAGTGCCTGCTCCTACTTTGCCCTGTACAGCCAATATAGTAACCAATTATGTGTTTTGTGTATTGCTGCTGTCCAGCAAAAGGGATTACTCTACCTTGGTGGAGGCAGGTTTTTCAAGTAAGGTATTGCTGAGTCCATATAGCTATGAAAGTGATCATATAGCTGTTTGTAGTAGGCATGGACACAAGGTCATAATACAGTTGGACACCTCACCAATTTCAATCTGATAATCATGCTTATTCTACTACTTATGTCTGTGTGAGGGCAATGCAACAACCAGTAACTGTAGAAATCTAACTCTGTTGGATGCACAGAAACTAAGATTACATGTGTACAACATGTACAGCTTATTTACCAGACATTTTGCATCTCATGTTTGTTGTTATGAGGCAGCCAGGTACACCAACTCATGCATACATGTGCACAGGTAATAGCTGATATGCATTGCTGTTCTATGTTGGTATGGCACACTGTATTTACACTCTTACTGCTCAGTCATTCCTCTGAACCTGTTAGAGCAGGACATCTGGGGAATGTCACATATACATGGGGGACAATGGACCAAAATTAGTGACACTTTCTTAATATTGCTGTAACACACAAGTCATTTCATAGCACAGTAGCCTTTGCATTCACAGACATACCCTTGAGGATGTCAGACACTCATATGGCAAGAAGAGAAGAGAAAGACTAGGAGTGTGGTAGTGAGGGTAGGAACTTTTAATTTTGGCAGTATGACTGGCATGGGGACAGAGCTAGCTGATATGATGGACAGAAGGAAGGTTTATATATCATGTGTGCAAGAGTCCAGATGGAAGGGGAGTAAGGCTAGGTGTATCAGAGGTGGGTTAAAATTGTTCTATCATAGTGTGAATGGAAGGAGGAATGGTGTAGGGGTTATTCTGAAGGGACAGTATGCCAAGAGTGTTTTTGGAGGTGAAACGTGTGTCAGATAGAGTGATGTTTATGAAGCTGGAAATTGACGGTGTAATGATGAATGTTGTTAGTGCATATGCTCTGCAATTTGGGTGTGCAATGGATGAGAAAGAAAGTTTTTGGAGTGAGTTGGATGAAGTGATGATGGCTGTACCCAAGGGTGAGAGAGTGGTGATTGGAGCAGATTTCAATGGGCATGTTGGTGAAGGGAACAGAGTGGATGCAGACGTGATGGGTAGGTATGGTGTTGAGCAAAGAAATGCAGAAGGTGAGGTGGTAGTGGATTTTGCAAAAAGGATGAACATGGCTGTGGTAAATATGTATTTTAACAAGATGGAGGAGCACTGGGTGACATACAAGAGTGGAGGAAGATGCAGACAAGTGGATTATTTCCTATGCAGGAGGGCCAGTTTGAAGGAAATTGGAGACTGTAAAGTGGTGACAGGGGAAAGTGTAGTTAGGCAGCATAGAATGCTAGTCTGTGGGATGACATTGGTGATCAAGAAGAGGAGGAAGAGTGTGAGGGCAGCACCAATGATCAAATAGTGGAAATTGAAAAGGGGTGATTGTGAGGATGAGTTGAGGGAAGAGGTAAGACAGACACTGGGTGGCAGTGAAGAGTTCCCAAATATATGGGTAACTGCAGCAGATCTAGTAAGGGAGAAAATCTAGAAAGGTGCTTGGTATGACATCTGGATAGATGAAGAAGGATGAGGAGACCGGGTGGTGGAATGAGGAAGTATAGGAGAGTATACAGAGAAAGAGGCTGGTGAAGAAGTGGGATTGTCAGAGAGATGATGAAGAAAGTAGACAGTAGTATAAGGAGATGATATGCATGGCAAAGAGAGGTGGTGAAGGCTATGGATGAGGCATATGAAGAGTTATATGAAAGGTTGGACAGTAAGGATGGAGAAAAGTACCTGTACCAATTGTCTAGACAGAAGGACCAAGCTAGGAAAGTTGTGCAGCAGATAAGGGTGATAAAGGATAATGACGGAAACATACTCACAAGTGAGGAGCGTGTGTTGAGTAGATGGAAAGAGTACTTTGAGGGGCTGATGAATGAACAGAATGAAAGAGAGAGAGAAGGTTGGATGATGTGGGTATGGTGAATCAGGAAATGCAACGGATTAGCAAGGAGGAAATAAGGATAGGTATGAAGAGGATAAGAATGGAAAGGCTGTTGGTCCAGATGATATACCTGTGGAAGCATGGAGGTGTTTAGGAGAAATGGCAGTGGAGGTTTTAAACAGATTGTTTAATGAAATCTTGGAAAGTGAGAGGATGCCTGAGGAGTGGAGAAAAAGTGTTTGGGTACCGATTATAAGAAAAAGGGTAATATGTAGAGCTGTAGTAACTACAGAGGGATAACACTGATTAGTCACAGCATGAAGTTATGGGAAAGAGTAGTGGAAGCTAGGTTAAGAAGGGAGGTGATGATTAGTAATCAGCGGTATGGTTTCATGCCAGGAAAAAGCACTACAGGTGTGCTGTTTGCTATGAGAGTGTTGATAGAGAAGTACAGAGAAGGTCAGAAGGAGTTGTATTCTGTTTTTGTGGACCTAGAGAAAGCATATGACAGGGTGCCTAGAGAGGAGTTGTGGTATTGTATAAGGAAGTCAGGAGTGGCAGAGAAATATCTATGAGTCGTACAGGATGTGTACAAGGGTAATGTGACAGTGGTGAGGGCTACAGTGTGAGTGACAGATGGATTTAAGGTGGAGGTGGGATGACATCAATGATCAGCTCTGAGCCCTTTCTTATTTGCAGTGTTGATGGACAGGTTGACAGACTAGATCAGACAGGAGTCCCCGTTGACTATGATGTTTGGAGATGACATTGTGATCTGTAGTGAAAGTAGGGAACAGGTTGAGGAGACCCTAGAGAGGCAAAGATATGCTCTAGAGAGGGGAGTAATGAAGGTCAGCAGGACTAAAACAGAATATATGTGTGTGAATGAGAGGGAGGATAGAGGAATGGTGAGGATGCAGGGAGTAGAGTTTGCAAAGGTGGATGAGTTTAAATACTTGGGATCAACAGTTCAGAGTAATGACAAGTGTGGGGGAGAGATGCAGAAGAGAGTGCAGGCAGGATGGAGAGGGTGGAGAAGAGTATCAGGAGTGATTTGTCACTGACGAGTACCATTAAGAGTGAAACGTAAGGTCTACAAGAGGGTAGTGAGACCAGCTATGTTATATGGGTTGGAGACAGTGGCACTGACAAAAATGCAGGAGTCAGAGCTGGACATGGCAGAGTTAAAGATGTTAAGATTTGCACTGGGTGTGACAAGGGTGGACAGGATTAGGAATATGTATATTAGAGAGTCAGCCCAGGTTGGACAGTTTGGAGACAAAGCCAGAGAGGTGAGATTACATTGGTGTGGACTTGTGCTGACGAAGGATACTGAGTATACTTGGAAAAAGGATGGTAAGGATGAGGCCGCCAGGTAATAGGAAAAGAGGAAGGCCTAAGATAAGGATTCTGGATGTGGTGAGAGATGACATGCAGGTGTTTGGTATGACATAGCAAGATGCAGAGGACAGGAAGAAATGGAAACAGATGATCCACTGTGGCAAACCCTAACAGGAACAGCCAAAAGAAAAAAAAGATGTTGTAATGTCAGTCTTCAGAGATTTGCCAGTGATTTGCCAGACATAACACAACTCTATGAGTAAATGACTACAAATATGAGGCACACATATGGTCAGTGTGCATAACACTGGACAGTTGAATGGTATGAACTCAATATATCACATGCAGTTCAACACACATGTCTGCAAAAGTAGTTTATTATGCAAATACCCCGTATAGGTCATTCACATTTCTGAGACAAACATGTATATCATAGTTGCATTCACGATTAACATTTTGATATCTACGACATACCAATAGCTGGCTTAGCACAGCCACAGTCAGTATTGTTCATCACACACTACAGTAGTAGTCATATGTGAGCCATCCTTTCCTGGGGTGACACTGGGGGCTGAGCTGTGATCTATGTCACTGCAGACAGACTCAGATGTTATGGCCATAGGTTTTGATCAGCAATATATCTGTACAGCAAGTCTTGTACATATTTGTTGAACTTCCTATTTCCCATTATTAGGTTTTGATCAGCAATATATCTGTACAGCAAGTCTTGTACATATTTGTTGAACTTCCTATTTCCCATTATTACATACCCCCTACTGCATTCAATTACATGCTTACTTGTATGACATACCTTTTTTCCCCAAGTATATTTGGTTTGATTTCAATTTCTGTTGACAAGTTTTGTTTATTTGTCTGTCTGTCTTTCTGTAACTCTCTATCCAAGATGTAGGGTATACATCTGTTTTGCATAGGAAGAAGCTTGCCTTTTGTAGGTAATACTGATGAGCAGCTGATGGCCTATGCACAAATTCGTGTCCCCACTTGCTAATTGCATGCAGAACAGCTGTATTGTTATTCCAATAGCCAATGGCATGGCAACACACTCCTATAATTGAGTACTTCATGTGGGCATTGCCCCTTTTCCTTGCCTGTGAGGAGGACTCCATGAAGGTGTGTGAACAACATCACAGAGGGTAGTTGGAAATACCTCTTACAACTAAAACTGTAGAGACAGCCCAACAAAATGGGGAAAAATGTTCCAGACATAGGGACAGAATGTACGTATTGCTGTTATACAGATGAATTAATGCTAGTTTAACAGGGTTTGTGTGGACATGGATTTTCTGTGTGATTTTAAATCTGATAGTGTTATGTGGTTGACATAACTCTCAACTGTATGGCTATCTGCAGAATGGCCAAAGTTTGGACTCTTATGTTTGGTGTGTTCCTCAGACATTTTTTTGTCTTTGGAAAATCAGTAGAATACTCTGGGGATTGCAGTCAGCAAATGGTAACATCTATTTGTGTTTATGACTTCATATCCCTCAGAAAATATATGTTACAACAAACCCTGTTACACCAGCAACGTTCTCAGTTTATAACAGCAATATTTCAAATATGCCCCTGTTTTGGGACCTCTGTCCCCCAAGTATGTCAGGCTTTGTCCAGATGTTATGCAGTAAGAGACTGATAGGTATGGTATATCATTATTTAGTGCTTTCATTCCTGATATCATCCCAGTGATGCATCAGAATGCCAGACATGTTATGTGGAAGAGGCCTTATATATGAGGACAAGGCCTGGACATCCTGTGGGACTCCATACAATTGACAGTTCTGTGCATTTTTGGTGAATGTTGACAGACTGTCAGGATTGTGTAGCAGTGTAGTGTGTAAAGGTTATTTGGCCTCTGTAGGGAGGGGGGTAGATGTAAGTGTTATGCCTCCTTTTCTATCTGACTATGCATTATGCTCCAGTTTCTGGTGGTCTATCGGCTGTATATGTTTGTAGGGGCAGACTGAAAAATGTCCTGCTACACAGTAAGGATTCATACTACACTGTGAATTGGGCCAATATATGTAGGTGTAGTGTGTGAGTGGCAAACATGTTTTTTTCACAGTCCTTATACTCTACTGTTCATTTGGCTTATCGGTATGTCACTGTGACTGTGGTGAAATTGGTTGTGGGTATGCATTTTCACACTGGTGTCTGTTTTTCAGTGCTGTTGCATCCCTGTAGTGCCTGACATATTTGTAAATACATGTGTGATTCCCCATAGTGGGTTTGGGTTAGTGTTGTGTCAGTCTGACTGTAGTTTGGATGGTGCTTGGTGACATGCTTAGCAGCTCAGTGTATTGTCCCTAATGTGATGTTATGTCCAGATATTTGTAGGATTTACTGTTGTCTGGCCCCCATAAGTGTTGTGCATTTCTGACACATCAGTGGGATGATGTGAGGATTTAAGTCACTAACTAGTGAGAAGTAATTGAGTGTTGGACTTGTGCTATTTCAGTCAATATATGTTAGAACAGACAGGAGGGTGCTACTGCAGCAACTGTGTCCCCTTATCTACTCCAGTTTTTCAGATATGTCCCTATTTTCAAGGCTTTCTCTCCCCACTTTGTCAGGCTTGGTCCAGATTAATTGCACTAAGGGGTTTGAGCATACCGCTCGAGTGGACAGATTGATTCAGAATGCCCAGGTGTATTGCTCGTATTTTTGGTCTGTTCCACTTATTCATTATTTTTATTTCTCTGGTAAATCACTGTCATGATCTGAGGATTTCTGTCATTAAATGATGACATACTTTTCAGTTTCAGACCTCACATCCTTCAGAACATGTACTCTGAAACAAAATCTGTTACTCTAACAACCTTCTACATTTATAAGAGCAATTTTTAAATTAGGTCCTAAGTTTTGGTCCATTGTCCCCCCATTTTGACAGCCTTTGGCCAGATTTTTTGCACTAAGGGGTTGAAACATATGGTTCTGAGGTATGACTCCTCTACATTATGAGTATATATATATATATATATATATATATATATATATATATATATACATATATATATATATATATATATATATATACATATATATATATATATATATATATATATATATATATATATATATATATATATATATATATATATATATATATATCTATACATACACATCTATATATATATATATATATATATATACGTGTGTGTATATGTATATGTATATATTTTATATGTATATCTCTATATATATTATGTGTATATTTTTCCCAAATAAATGCATCTCCATACATATATACATGTGTATATGTATATATACAAAATCTGATTCCACAGAATCTTTTCCCTACTGTTGAAGGACTCTACTGAATGATATGTTTGAAAAAGCATCTGAAATCCCTACAGCTCAAATGGTGTAGTGGTACATTGCCCTGACTATGATAAACAGGGTCCTACTTTCAAGACATGGCAGTACTGAATATTTTGTTGCTAGGCAGAACAGTGGCTGATGGAGACAGAGTTATTAAAGCAGTTTTAAGTGGCTTTAAGTGGGCTTGTGTGGGTTTGCATGATGCTAAGTGATGCCAACACACGGTTAACCGTAGAGATGCTTAATCTGTATTGGCTTCACTTAGCATTGCGCAAACTCGCTTACTCCTGCACTAATTTCTTTAAAGAAAAGAAAAAGGGGTGATCAGAAAGTGTTGAAAAAGGGGCATGCAGAGGGAAAAACAATATGAAAGATAACTAGAGATGTGCAGTATGGGTGTAGGGAAGGTCCATAGCTGTCCATGTCTTATACAGCAACAACTGTGCATTTGTACAGAATGTGGAGGTCAATTTGGACACTCAAACCTCAGGGTAAGGACAACAGAAATGTGTTGTCAAGCCAATTGGACTGGATTACATGTGTCCAGTAGACATGTGTGTGAAATTGACAGCTATGTATGAGGCAATATATTTTTTGGGACAGATGCCATTTTCTTTTTTTTTTTTAAGGTATGAGTGGAAAGTTGGGGAAGGATTGTAGGTATGTCTGGGGAGGTAGATTGGGTAGGGAGACAGACAACACAGACAAGACAGCAGACAGGGGTGGTAGTGGGTCCACCCAAAGGTGGTGCAGGATCAGTAGACGAGGGAGATCCTGGTTAGGTCCCAGATGTGCTGGGGCCTGGTGCCTGGCCAGATGAAGTGAGACAGGTGGATCCACTGGAATCTGCCTTCCCAAACTCACTATGGTTTTGAGGTTTAATAAAATATGTTGTTTAGTCATGAACAACAAATTTCAAGATTAGATGTAACAGAATGCTTGGGTGTTCCAATTAACCCCATAAAACAGATGTGAAACAGTTGCATAACAAACAGAACTCATGCATAAATGCAACAACAATATGCATTGTAACAGCATGCCAGTAACATTGACGGTAACAGGCCACCAACAATGGTATTTGAACAAGGTATATTAACATGCAAGCAATCAAACATATTAACAATAATATAACACATTACTATTCACACAACTGATGATATTTAACAATGCCTACTATACCCGTCTTACTCTTCATAAATTTGACTCAAAGAACTCGCCTAATTGTCCATATTGCATAGAACAGACAGCTGACCTTTTTCACATGTTTTGGAGTTGCAAATGCATTTTTAAACTTTGGAATTCGTTAAAACTTCATTTAAAGAAAATGGGCTACCAACACTCAACGCTCTCTTGGGAATTTATGATCCTGCATATTCCCCCAGATAACTTAGACAAATCAAAAAGGATCATAATCATGAATATTTGTTTATTAATGAAACTATACATAGCTTCAAACTGGTTGAACCCGACCCAGACATCTTGGGAAAATTTTAGAACATTAGCAATAAGACACATATTAGCGCACAAATTGTTAATCAATGACCATAAGGAAAGCATAAATAATATTAAAATATGGGAGCAAATCTTTAATATTGTGTTGGCCTAGAGGTTCTTATCCACTGTTACTCAGGATATATATTTATAAGACAGATTCAATCTTAGATTATATATAGGTTGTAATAATAATATAGACTGATGGCTTTTTCATGTTGTATTTCCTTCTTAAGAATTTGTGTTAATATACAATGTTTGTGTAACTTTTGGAAGCAATCATGTACATATTGTATATATAGTAGTGTGTAGTTATGTAGTTGAAAAATAATAAAAGATGGATTATTGAAATAAAAAAAAAAAAACAATAATATAACACAATTCCTAACATTAGGGTTGGAGTACAACATACCCATAGTATATGAGTAATAATTATTGATTCAGATGAGGGTGGGGTGAAAGACAAAAGGTTCATTAACAACTGTTTATGCTTCTATTTTCCACAACAGTACTGCTCAATACTCTGTGAGTCTGCTCTCACTTTGCATCTACCTATGGCCCATAGCTTCAGTAGTACAAACATACCTATTAAACTGTCAGCCTGGAATGGTATGAGGCAAACTGTGACATGTATGGGTACATGACTAGAGGGGACTCATACATGTCAGGATTACATATCTGGCACAGGAGGGGTACCCTGACCTGCTGTTATGTGAGTGTGCTACTGGCATATATCAACTGCTTTCCTATCTGTGTCCAGGATTATTTGCAGCAGTGACCATTAGCCATGACAGCATGACACTTGAGAGACATGTATCAGGAACATACCTCTCAACCTCTTAGAGCATGACATCTGGACAAACCCATAAATAGGAGTTGGACAAAGGCCCATAAATATGGACAATTTTTAGATGTTGCTATTACAAACTTATAAAGCTGATAAAATAACAGGTTTTGCATTTGCATGGCTTTTCTGAAGGATATGACGTCTGACACTTATATGTCTATCATTATTTTCTAACATCAGTCTATAATGATTTGCTGGGCAGCCATGGTGGTGCAGCGGTTAGTGTTGCTGCCTCACAGCAAGAGGTTCTCTGGTTCGATCCTTGGCTGGGATGCCTTCTGTGTGGAGTCTGCGGAGTCTGCATGTCCTCACTGTGGTCACATGGGTTTCCTCCAGGTGCTCTGGTTTCCTCCCACATCCCAAACACATGCTGTAGGTGGATTGGATACTCTAAATTGGCCCTAGGCTTGAGTGCGTGCATGTGTGTGCCTTCTGTGGAAGGTTGGGCACCGGGCTGGCAAATTGACACCATAAAACTCCACTGCCAGTCATGAGTGGACAGTTGACCCCTAACCGGGAAAAGCTGAAAGAAGAAGTCTATAATGATTTGCCACTGATTTGCCATGACACCATTACTTTATATAAAACAGACCAAAACTCTGACACAAATATCTGGACATTCAGTGAATATCTGTACAGTTGAGATATATGATTCGGGAAGAGTGTTTATTGTATGTACCTACCCTGCTGACATTTGCAGGTATGTGGTGGGACAATTGAAGAGTTGCACGCAGTTTATTAGTATACCCTTCATACAGCTATTACCAACATTTCCTTACCTGTAAAACCTGTGGAGGCAATATCTGTTATCACTACCTGACTCTTTTTACATTTATTCATGATTCCTTGTGTGTAGATATGCACACATCTTAGTACCACTCCCTAGATTAGAACCATGTTTGGGTGGGGAAAATTAACAACTAATCTATATTTCATCACAATGAGCTACTTGAGATCTGCTGCTTTTTGTTTCACTGGTTTCTTCCTAATAGTCTATTGGTTAGACAGTCTGAACTTGTAATCCTGTGATGCATGCATGACAGAGAGTTATTGTACTGTGCATTATTCCTTTGGATTACTACAGTCCGGAAAGCAAAGTTTAACACAAGGCAATGCTGCATGGAACACACTTTTATACTTTACATATTACTATTCAGGGTTTAGAGCTTTGTGCAGTATATATTTCACATTTAATTTATATCTCATTTTACAGCTACATCATTTACAGTTTCTCTTAACAGCTTGTTCACAGATGAACCTCAGTTAATATATACTGTCACAGCCATATTTTCTGTGAAGAACCTGTATACATTCTATATATGTCTAAAACAACATACCAGAATAAACACAACAGTTTTATTGTATATCAATATTAGTCAGTCAAACTTTTTTTAGTTATTCAGTTCACACAGTAATAGTATACCTACTAGCAGTAAGCAATATACTACTTCTTAGCTATTTCAGCAATATACTGCAAAATAGATTTGTACTCATCAGCATACATCTCAACCTCTTGGTGCAATAAATCTGGGCAAAGCCTGATAAAATGGGGGCACAAAGACCCAAAAATAGGGACAGATTTGAGATATTGTTCTTATAAACTTAGAAAGTTGCTAGAGTAACAAGATTTTTGTCAACATACATTTTTCTGAAGGTTTTGAAGTCTGAAACTCAGATGCATGTCATTATTTAGTGACTTCAATCCTCAGATCATCCCACTGATTTGCTAGAAAATCACAAATTGTATTATGAACAGACCAAAAACATGAATAAAAAATCTGGACATTCTGAAAAAAATCTGTACAGTTGAGAGGTATGCTTGCCAGCCTGTCGGTGCAGACTCAGTAGTATGTGACCATGAGCTTTGATGTTCATAGCCCTCTCTGCTGTAGCTGTAGGGAAGAAAAACGCATTATGCATATCTATCACATTTTTAGGCTAGTATTTGCCACAAACTACTTGATAGTGATACTTACACACTAGCGGAGCATTCTGCCTGTCCATCTTGGATCCACTGGTCCAAGAGTGCCCCCTTCCTAAGCTTTAGGTTGGCATAGTGGTGCTGTACCTACTCACCAGTCTGGGAGATGCCAGTAGCACTGGTGAGGTCACATGTGAGACAGTCCCAGGCCTCTGCTTTGTATTAGGAGCCCTGGTACTGGCCCTGCAGCAGTTCATAGGTTCATACAAGGCTATCTGCCCTAGGGCATTTATAAGCCTAGCCAGAGTGTGTTTGGCTTTCGCCACCCATTTTAAATTAATTTTGCTATGCCTTTTTTGAGGTTAGTATACTGTGCCTCTGTCTAACAGTGACACAGAAGTGATAGCCGGGGTAAACCTACGATCTCCCATCCACTCATCATGATTCCTCTTGAAGAGAGTCAATGTGGGACTCTGCCTAACCTGGACTGGGATTTTATTCCAGAGTGAAGGGAGCCTCTGGGTTATGAATCTATCCCTCCAGCATGTCCTATTTATTTCAGTGCTGAGGTTCAAGTCTCGAGCGTAGCTCGATGGGATTTGGATTTTCTGAGGTGCAGCATGTCCATTAATTCGGGTTGGACATGGCTTTATACGTCAGGCACAGATCGCCTCTGAGCAGGCGGAATGCCACTGAGTAGAGCTGGAGTTTCTTTAACCGGGCAGCATATGGCATCTGTTTGAGCCCTTTGATCCTCTTGGTGAGGTACTTTTGGGGTCTTTCCAGTTGCTGCAGGTGTCTGGTAAGGTACATCCCAAAAGGGGCATTGTACTCAATTATGGGCCTGATGAGGGATGAGTAAAGAGGTACGATGACCTCCCTGATCTAGATGTGAATCCCTTCATGATTAGGTGGGCTATATAAAATGTTTTTCTAACCACTTTGGCCACGTGGTTGTCAAATGAGAGATTGCTATCAACTTGGGTCCCCAGGTCCCTAATGACTTCTTCTGTACTTAATGGATTACCACCTATGTGGTAATTTGTGGGCACTTTGTTTTTGCCAAAGGGATGACTATACACTTTTGGCGTTTAGCTTGAGGCCATGGCTCTGGCACCAGTTGTCTGTTTCTATGAGGCCCTTTTGGAGGATGCTTGTGTCGGCTGGAGAGTTGATTATGGTGCCCAGTTTGCAGTCATCTGCGAACTTGGTCAGCCACAGTCCTTCCGTGTTGGCCTGTACCGCCGAGAAATATATACCGAACAAGAGAGGTCCCAGGATTGAGCCTTGTGGGACGCCACTTGTAACTGGTTTGGAGTCTGACATGGCTCCAGCAATTCTAACCATGTGGGTTCTGTCCTTGAGCCAGTTTGCAACCCATCTAGTGACATAGGTGTTTATATTTAAGCTGGTGAGCTTATCTATAATGCCCGAGTGGGGTATTGTATCAAAGGCTTTTGCGAGGTCCAGGTAGGCTGTGTGGACGACCTTCCCCTCGTCAATGGCCTTGGTGACTGTTTCAAAGAAATTGACCAGGTTTAAGAGGCAGGATCTGCCCTTAACAAAGCCAAACTGGGTAGGATCCAGTGTCTGTAGGTCCCCAATATCTTTATTTATGAGGTCCATGATGATCCTTTCCATAGCTTTGTAGACCAAGCTAGTCAGGCTTATGAGGCGATAGTTTCCAGGATCCGTTGAGGCACCACCTTTGTGGAGAGGGACCACTGTTGCTGTACCCCACTCTTTGGGTAAATATCCTGTAGTAAGGCTAAGATTGAACAGTAGTTTTATGTTTGGGTTTAGCTCTTCTTGGAGTTCATGTAGGCAGCCGGGACACCGTCTGGTCCCATTGATGCTGTGTTTTTTGCTTTGGAGAGGGCGGCTCTTACCTGAGCATCTGAGATGTCAGGGGGGCAGCACTCTGTTGGGATAGATATTTGCCCTTTTGGTGGGAGAGGGAGAAGTTTGCACTGAACCTGTCAGCTAGGATGTTGGCAATGTCTGTGGGCTCGGTGTATTTTTTGTCATTTTGGACTAATTCTGAGCATATCTGGGAATTCCCACCCAGGTTCCTAACATAACTAAAGAAAGCCTTGTGATTATCCTTAGTGTCCTGTGCAATTTTTCTCTCGAAGCTGGCCTTAGACGATTTTATGAGTGCCCATAGTTTTTTGCTAATACTGATCAGAGATGCCTTCCCTTTTTGGGATTTTGCTCTATCATGTAGTAGCTTACTCCTTCTATTGTATAGTTTGTTTATGGCTGGGATCCACCAGACAGGACGTCTGCCTTTGGAGGATTGGGTCTTGGTTTTATTTGGGATTGCATGATCCATGCATTCCTGAAGGTGTTCACAGAATGCGTTTATAAAGGATTCTGCGGTCTGGGTCGTATTTTCCACAGGCCCGGGGGCTTTGAAGGATTTCGCCTCAGTTTTGGGGCATGTGAAATTTGCTTTAGAGAAGTTTTTCACTGTGGTTTTCTGGGCAGGGGGTGGGGTCGGGATGTGAATATCCAGTGAGATTAGTTCATGGTCTGATCTTACCAGTGAGGGATACACTTCTGGTCTGGAGCATAGTGTCCCCATGTTGGTGATGATCAGGTCCAGTATGTTTTCCCCTCCTGTGGGAGTTATAACAAGTTGTTCCATAGCATTTGAGTTTATAAATTCTAGGAAGCTTTGGGCTAGGATGTTGGAGCTAGAGTAATGCTCCCAGTCTATGTTTGGGTAGTTGAAGTCGCCCAATATAATGGTGTTTGGAGAGACCTTCATATTTTCCAGTATTCTCAGGAAGGCCAAGTGGGGTTCCTGTGTTTGGGAGGGTGGTCTGTAGCAGGCTATAAACTGGAAGGCAGTTTTACCCACAGTTAGTTGCACATGGATAGTCTCTGATGCTTCGTGCTGTGCCACCAACCTGGAGGTGTGGGTATCTTTGACGAATATTGATACTCCCCCTCCTTTTGTGGTTCGGTCCAAGTTTTGGGGCCGAAAAGCATGGTATGAGGTATAACCTGGTAGTGCTGGGGTGCTCTCGGGAGCCTTGAACCAGGTTTCTGTTACTGTACAGATATCGATGTTCTCCATGCTAAGGAGAGTTTCGAGTGCGTGCATCTTGAGGTTTAGACTTCTGGCGTTGAGTAGCATTATCCCTTGGGATACCTATGGAGGTGGGTTTGTCTTTTGAGCCTTGCCTAAAAAAGGCACTATGGGGGTAGCAAGAGCCTTTGCCAATATCCGAAAGCCCAGGGGTGACAGGTGCAAGCCGTCCCTAGCGAAGCATCGTGGCTTGTCGAGCATGTCATCCCAGGCTGACAGGCATTGGATCCCCTTTGAATGACACCAACACTTAAGCCAATTGTTGAAAGTGATCATCTTGTCTTCATATTGTGGCATCATTCTTGGTGAGGGTAAGATGCTACTCAAGGTCAGGGTCATACCGGCCTGGGCTACATGCTCAGAGAGCTCCTCTATGTCTCTTTTCATGTAGTCCAGGGAGGTACATCTCAGCTCATTCACACCAGCATGGACAATGACTGAATCATATTTGTACTTACCTTGGAGTGACCTGAGTGCTTGTGTTATGTGGCGGATCCTAGCGCCCGACAGGCAGCTCACCGTGACCTTCTCCTTGTTCAGCCTGGTGAGCGGGACGTCAGTGTGCCTGACGATAGAGTCACCTATTACAAGTGTATCAGGTGTGTTGTTTAGCCTTAAGGGCTGTGACTGTTCGGCACACTGGCTTTGTGAGCTATGTGTTGCACGTGTTTTGTTTTGGGGTAGCGGTTGCTTGGGTGTCTGCTTTGGCGGTCTCTGCGAGCCACCGAGTATGTTTTTGTGTGTTTATGTGTTTGGTTTGTTGTCGTGGTAGGTCTATGTGAGACTGGAATTGTAGTGAGTGTGGTTTCCTTCTCCTCCTGACTAGTTACGCCAGTACTGAGTTGAGAGAGCTTAGCCTCCAGTTTGGCTATATGGTTGCATCTCTCACATGTGTTGGAATTTGTTGGGAGGAGGAGAGGGTTGTCTGTGTACATGAGGCAGTTGTAACATTGTCTCAAGATACCCAGATTCACCAGCTGGACCGGAGAGGAGATTGACAACTGACCTTTGAACATGCTGGTATAGTATTGGGAATTCCTTTATAATTGAAAAAAAGGGCCAATGGGGAACTCAAGGGGAGTTTGTGAGGGTGTAGTGCTTTTAATTTTTTAGAGCTGACTTATATAATTGCTTTAGTGAGCAAGTGTCAGGTAACTTAAATGCAACGTGTTACAGGTAACTTAAATGCAAAAATGACAAACAGTAACTTTCTTTCAAGTGAAACAAGGAAATAAGTACAGTAAGCAATGTAGATATCACTAGGGATCCACAGAAGTGCTAAAAGGCCATGTTTTAGGTGGAATTAGCGTTTCAGGGAAATAAACAAACAACAAGCATACAAATAAAGCTAGATTCAGCAGGCCTGGATCTAGTCTATGCTACAGCAAACAAGGTGTACCAATTTCAGTAAGAAACAGTTAGAATATGCAGGCACTATAAGCCTCTAACCAGAAATTCCCTGCTCTCTCCACATGTTTTTTACTAGGATTCCAGCCATGACCCTGGACTCCTGTATGCTCCAGCATTGTGCCCAAAAGCACACTCCCTCTTCTACACCAGCCATTGTATCTGCACAGATGAACTATAACAGATTATGGCTGTATTCCTGCCTGTGCCGTTTAAATAGTGCAATATTCCCACCCTTTGCTGTCATTGGACTATTTTGAAGAGGTTAAGCTCCACTAAGCAGTGTGGAAATTCACTTAGCTGAGCTACCTACTGCTTAGCATTCACATCTTAGCAATGGTTACACCTGCTAAACATAGCTGAGCTTTGGTAACCATAGCTCACTTTTCATTTATTAAATATATCATAATACTGACTTTGTTTATTAAGTGTATATGATTTATTTTACATGACATCCCTCTATGTGCTTTCTTTACATTGGCAAGGGATGTGACTATACTGTATGGTACACTTGTGTATACATGGGTGGTTTCACACACACTTACATTTTACACCACCTACACTGCCCTGGTTGACAAAAAACAGTTACTACATAATTTAAATTAAAAATAATAATTTTAACACAGTTTTCCCATATAAAAATAACTTGCTTGTTTTGGTACTCAGACCATAAACACCTGCATGTAAAACTGGGACTCTAACCACTACACTATCTCAGCTTGGAAACTTCAGGTGTGTATTTGTATTTATCTTCTATGGGATGTTTAAGCTATGGTAAGCGGTGGGCTATAATGTGCATACCCACTTATCTACATGTAAACATTCCTTAGCCTAGAAAAAATATATAATATTATTATTATATTATTATGTTATATAGTGAGCATTGTGGTGTTCTGAAAAGTCATTGAGGACTGCAGTCAGGAAATAATGGCATACATTTGGCTTTCAGGCTTCTAGCCTTCAGAGATTCATGTTAATACATATCCTGTTTTCTATCAACTTTCTAGGTTTGCGAGGGCAATATTTAAGTTGTGTCCTATTTTTAGTGTTTTGTCCCCCCCTTATTTGTGCCTTTATCCACATGGACTGCTGTCAGGGAATATTGACATACATTTGACTTTCAAACTTCTATCCTTCGGAAATTCATGCTAATGCATGACCTGTTTTTTATTAACTTTCTAAGTTTGTGAGGGCAATATGTAAGATGTGTCCCTTTTCAGGGCATTATCTCCCATTGTTTGTGCCTTTGTACACATTTCCTGCTTTAGCAGGTTGCAAGGTTTCATACAGCACTTTTACAATGCAGAGTGTGTGTCACAGACCCTGTCACACACCTCCTGCATTGCTTTCCTGCTGCCGTATATATTTCAGTGTCTGCAGACACTGAAATGATCATTTATTTCAATTCAGTGTCCGTGGACACTGAAATACTGGCATAATATTAGAGAAATTCTCTAATATTATACCGGATCATGATTAGAAAGTGACGTATAGCACATTCTGAGTGCAGGGGACATGTTCAATGTGCATGCACTTCTTGAACATGCCCGCTGCACTCATTTGCAGTTTGTGTCCATGTAGCTTAAACTGCAGAATGCCTTCATGAATATGCAAGGCACACTGCCGTGGCTACATGGACACGAACCACTCTGTGCAGGAATAGCACTATTCCTGCATGGAGTTTATTGAATCCCAGGGAGAGACTTCTTTGAAATTAGCATCTGCTCAGACCTCTATAATTGTATGCAGGATCACATTGTTTATGTAGCAGATTTTATTAGAGCAATAGTACATTTTGGTTGATGTTAAGTTTGCCATCAGTAAGTCAGCTTACAGCCTTCTATTGCATTTTAACTTTTAATTTTAATCCTATACTTGTCAGTTAATGTCTTACTGAATGGTACCATGACACACTTGTATTTAAAGAAATTCAAACTTCTGATTGAGAATCAGTCATAAAATTGTTTACAGTATCCATGGATTATGACTGGACCAACATTTGAGATTACTTTTTTACTGTCACCTTGTTGTCCCAATTTTATGCCTGAAATAAATGCACTGGACAATTTATAAATGGATATTGGCTCACTAAGCACATCATTTTGGATATGAATGATTTTATAATTTTTCTGACAATTTTCTTCATTGTTCCCTTTACAGTCAAAATTGCATCTACTTTTCTTTTGTTTACATCATTAGACTTTTATGAAACCTTCTTGTGAACTTCTACCAAATATTTTGCTTGGTCCACGTACATATTACGATCTGGCCTTGCTTGATCAGTAGCAATACAAATGTATTCAGAAATGTAACCAATTTTAAGAAGCAAAACTATAATTTAATATTGTGTTGGTGTGTTAATTATGTATTTTAGAACTTTACAAAAATATAGGATATGAGTGCTGCCCTGGACTATGCAGGATCCATTTAGGTTTACCGTTGTGACCAGTAGCTATCTTGACCTGCTTCCAGATATCAGCAAAATTTCACATTGAATAGATTTACTATAACAAAATAACAATAGTGGTTCAACTGTGTTTTATCTGACATTGCTTAAAAACTGCTACGGGACTCGTAATTTGTCTCACTGAATTTCTGCAGAGGATTTCAGTAACTGTATCAAAATTCTCTTAATTTGTGTCAGTGGGATTTTGCTTTCCTAAATTTTATAGGAATAATTCTTTCAGAGCTTTCTTAACACGTTAAAACATTGGTTTAAAAAGTTTTGTTATTATTATTATTATTATTATTATTATTATTATTATTATTATTACTAGTAGTAGTAGTAGTAGTTTTTTCCTCAGATTTCCCTGCTTTAACTATCAACCCCCACACTTTACACATGGTCCCTTTCAATCCCTGGACAGGAAACCTATAGTTAATTTGTTTCTCCTTCAGCTGAGGTGAAGCAGTGAGACTGGGATGTTATACATCTCAGAGAAATGGGGAGTTACCTTTAAAGTGCTAACTTGTTCCGGCTCTGCATTACCATTGCATCTAAAAAGGTAGAATAAAGTAGTTATATGTGAGGGATGTATCTTTATTTCTGCACGAGACATTCTCTCAACAGCAACAACACCATGAAGACGAAGTACCGTTCAGCCCTTCCAGTGATCTACATTCTCCTCTAGGAATTGCTCTCATGGTTTTCACTGTGATTATACAATCCCCAACCCTTGCCCTTGGTAAAGCTAAGAGGACTTCACCTTATCCTTCCTCAATTTTTCAAGCCAACTTCAACAGTATAAAAGCAACATGCCATACTCAAGTTATCTCAGGTATAGAGTATGCCAATGAGATTGCAATAGAACGTTATTAACAAATTCAACTGCACTTACCAAAATCCAACAAGTGTGAGATATCTTTAACATTGTAGGGTTAACTATTATTTATAACATTATTAACATAATATTGTTGAACATTATTCAGAATACAACAGCATTAAAATCAAAGTGTATTATATAGTTTCATCATATTTTTAAAAACATTAAAGCACTTGGAAGTTAATCAGGTCAATGCTGGAAAGAAATACATGTCTGGCAGTACTGCTTTCAGATTTATAGCAGTAAGCTCTTACCACATTACTTATGTTGAAAGGAATTGTTTATAAGATTCTTTTTGTGTATAACAACTAGGCAAATCACATAAACTAAATAGACTAATGTACCTGGGTCAAAGTGTGTGTTTGTGTGTATGAAGGAAAAAAATATTTTATATATATATATATATATATATATATATATATATATATATACATATATATATATATATATATATATATATATATATATATATATATATATATATATATATGTATATATATATATAAATATATATATATATATATATGCATATATATATATATATATATAGTATATGTGTGTGTACTTTAACGAAAGTGCTTTAACCGAAAAAACACTTTTGTTAAAGCGTCAATAAAAAAAAAAAACTACATTTATGCCCCCTGCATCCCCCACACCCCGTACTTTAATATTCTCCCTCTGAGACCGCACTACAGTGAGGAAAAGGAAATTTTCTCTTATCCATACTGTAGTAAGGGCTCGACAACAGGCATACTTACGTGAAAGTGCTTCTTCGGTGAAAAGCACTTTCGCATAAGTATACTCGCTCTTAATGGATTCAGACGTTTGATCATTCGATCAAACGTCCTAGATCCATATATATATATATATATATATATATATATATATATATATATATATATATATATATATATATGGGTACGTATCACTTCAACTAAAACTCATTTCACCTAAACTCATTTCACCAAGACCAAATCACCTAAAGCTCATTTCACCTAAAACTCATTTCACCTAAAACTCATTTCGCTGACAAGTAGTAGAATAAGGCAAGTCAAAGGTATATGTC
>NC_056735.1:909730696-909740696 GCF_019279795.1 Protopterus annectens
TACCATCTACCCCAGGACACACGTCACAAACGTATTGGTCTGGTTATTTGGTGTGATGTCCACATTATACTTGGGTGGTATATTTGTTTCCTGATTCACCAAATCCCTCCATGTTTCTTGTCAAGGCATGTGTTGCCCTGGCTGTGGCAGAAGTTTTTGTATGTGTTGATACTGTCTGTATTATACTAATATCTCATTTGGAGTCACTGATTGTCCACAATCTGTAGTTCTTCAGGCAGCTATTTGGACACATCACGTGTATGTCTTCTGGGATGTCCACCTAGAAGACACCCCTGATGTACCATCCTGATCACTGAAACTGAGATATAGGTCATGTTACACATTTCTACATAGTGAGATGCCACATATGTCATACACTGGTCTACCCATTTGATGATATAGCTGTTTATGGCCACATATGACAGTGTTGATTGAAAACCTCAGTGTGGATTTGTGTCAAATGCCTTGACCTGGTCAAGTTCCACAAGATGATACTACAGTCATCATGCATGCTCTTGATGACCTCTTTGAGTACATCTATCAGATGTAATGGACTTAATGTAGCATTAACAACTCATGACACAGGTCTGTTGCACACACCTGGAATATTACTAGTGTACACGTAGAAGAGGTCTATGATGACACATTGGTCTACCTCACAGTTGAGAAGAGTCAAAATGTCTGTATACATGCATGCATCAGGTGCTGTACCCCCAACTCAGATAGATGCATGTTGATGTACCCCTTTCTATGGGAACATAGGCCATGTGGAGGGTGTATTGAATTGTGTATTCAACCACATCAGGAAAGTGGTTAGACAGTTGATAGAATCAAAATTTGTCAACTTTTTAGGGAATGATCTTGTGAGGGTTGTGAAGTGAGAAACTACAATGTGCGTCATTACTTTCTAACTTCTCTCTTTAATGATTTTCCAGTACAAATGTATGGAGCTAAACTGGGGGCATGCAGTGACCATCAATACTTTTGAGAGGTATGACTGTGTGAATCTTTCATGACCGAGGCCTACTACTTAGTAATAGACACTTAAAAGTCAAATAAGTCTCTGCTGTCACACTTTCTGTACAAATCTCATACCTTTTACTTGCTTACCGGGCCAAATAATGAAATACAAGGATATGCCACACATTCATATTATTGAACTATACACTCCAGGTTCAGGACTTACCTTGTAAATGTAACAGTTGCCACAGTTTTACTTCAGGGCTGACTCTGTCTGATGCTAGCAGTATACAGCCAGTACACTGGGAGGTAAAGGTTGTATGAGTTGCCTAGCATCAGTTACTATATGTATGTGAGTAGGAGGAAGGTTTTAGACCCCATAGGTAGTATGTGTTGTCTCTTAGCCAAAACAAGAGCATACTTTGCAGTCCTATGTGTGCCTATATCCACATCAGCTGGTGGTTCCCCCTCTGACTCCTCATCTGCCTGTGGCTGTGGTGACAGTGGTGGGTTGTATGCCCCATCCCCTTGCTGATCCTGATGAAGCTGTTTCCTCAGTTATGCTGTGTAGCATGGCACATACTGTGGCTATTTCTGTACATGCCTGTGGATTGTACTGTAGGGCTCCCCCAGATGTATCCAGGCACTAGAACTGTGACTTCAGCAGCCCAGACACTCACTCTGTTATATTTCTGGTTTGAGCATGTGCCTCATTATGGCATTCTTCTGTGGGTGTGTGCATTTCCAATGGGTGTCATCAGCCACGTTTCCAGTGCATAGTCTGCATCCCTCAGTAAATGACCCAGTAGGATATCCTCCCTAGCAAACATGTGGTACACTTGGGAGGTGTGCCAGATATATGATTTGCGGTGACTGCCAGGGTTGCCAGCACACATGTTCAAAATTATTTCCTTGACATTACACACAACTTGGCAGTTGATAGAGTGGTAGCCCTTTCTGTTTATGTAGAGCCTATCCTGTTCCCTGGGTGGTGCCTTAATTTCTATATATATATGTGCAATCTATGGCACCCAGTACTTCAGGGTAGTGTACTACATGGCCCTCTCCTCAGAACTACAGGGAAAATATATGTCATCACTGGCATGTTGAAGCATAATATTCAAAAATTGGTGGATGATCCTGGATGCTGATGCCTGTGACACCCCCAGCATGCCGCTTGTTGATCTCTGAAAGTTACCTGTATGTAGCAAAGATTCTAAGGGCTACACATACATTTGTCTCCACTGGGATGGGTTCACCTCATCTGGCCCTGTGTCTGAGTTGAAGAAGGCAGAGGTCGCAGAGTTCCTGTAGTCTGTCTCTTTCCACCCTGTAGCACTCTACAATTTTCACATTATGTAGTTTGTGAAAAGTCAAACAGGGCCTGAAAATACTTCTCCTTGTCCTAGGCCTTTTAGCAGCACCGGCAGCATTGGCTTCAGCTTGTAGCACATACAAATGGAGTAAAGAAGCAGCAGCAGCCCTTAACATTTTGCCTGTGTAGACTCCTTTCCATGGCTGTATTCCAAAAGGTTTGGAATTCATGGGAGAAAACCAGTATGGAGTCTACACAAATGCTTTATAGCTTGTTGACTAGGTCCACCATGCTGGATTGGCTGATTAGTATGCAGTTCAGCTGCTTATGCCATAATAAGCATACCATGGTGTTTACCTTGTTTGCATGGAGGTGCACAGCAATACACGGCACTTACTGAATCTAAAACTGTCTGCAGCCATGACTCACACATGGTGAAAAACGACTGTGTTGGCTTTCTTGAATCTCCCTATTGTCTTTTGTGTCATCCTGCAGTGTCAAGTCTCATGAAGAAAGTAAGAATTTCTGGATATCTGATGTCCTAATGTTTAACATTAATAGCAGAACCTGTCACTGGTTATTTTATGTAGCCTATAAATATCATAAAAAGTATACTCAGGGCATATACTCATATGTGCAGAAACAACAGCTAAATTATCATCTCTCTTGACAGTCAGACAATCAACATCTCTACATAACATCTCAGAACAATGAATCTTCCTAATAAGGATGGGTTAGTTCCCTGCTTGATGTCACTAATGACTGCTTCAGCTATCTGATGCACTTACATCAATCATTATATTGTAATAAGATACTAGTATAGAAATGTGAAAATAAACTATACAATACCTTAATGAATCCAAAATGTTATAAAATAATAAGTCAAAATGACAATATAATTAATGTTCTTCATTTAAAATGTGGCATTCTATTATTATGCTAATGAATCATAAATAAAGCAACATTATCAACAAACTCTAAAGTGAGCAGACATCTGCCATTGTTGTACTTTCATACAGGCATGGATGTGATAAGGTAGAACATGAAAAACTGAAAACTAAGAGAAGAATCTTTCAAGAGAAGCAATGATTTATGATAAAATGAGTGCAGAAGAAAAGAGAGAATGGAATGTATTTTGTTTTATATTTGTCTACAAATTATTACTTTTTATATTATGTGCAGTTAACTACTAAATGTTAGCCTTCGAAGCAGCAAAGAGAAGTCATGCTCCAAAAATGAATGTATCTACTTGACATAGATATAAAGGTCAGATTCATGCATTTACAAAAATATATTAAGTGTATAAACATTATTAAAGCATGGTTTCTTTTTATAAATGGGACAGTTAATCTGCTGAGCCTTCAGGAACAACTTTTAGGGAAACAGCAGTAACAGCAAAAACTGGATTCATATTGTTGTAATTATGATATAATATACGTTTGATGATCAAAACCCTTCTGACTTTCATTTTTCTGATATTTGTATCATGATACATCTTGGCCAGAATGATACAAATTTTTACTGCATTTACCAGTAAGCAGATTCAGAACATAAGGAAGTTTGCTAAGAAATAGAAAAATAATATTTATTAGTGTTTTTTTTTCTACAAATGCTATATATAAATTCCTTTTATCACTAGAGATCAAATATTCTATATATTCTTCAAACTCAGTGATTCAGGCAAAAAAGTGTTATAAATTGAAATGTTTACAATACATACATCCCTGATATATATATATATATATATATATATATATATATATATATATATATATATATATATATATATAGGCAAAACACATTTGCCTGGTTAGATTAACCTGTTTGTTGCTTTTCTTTGGAGTTTTCTGAAAAATATCCTATCTAGGATAGTTGCTAGATGCACAGATTGATATGATATTGCTGGTAAGATTTTACCAGAAACTGTTTTGCTTTCTCTAGTTCTGATGCATCAAAACATGTTTTTATATTAACTTATAAGAATTTTTATACTATATCAGACCTCAAAAATGTAGATTCACTTGAAAAGACACAGACAGATAATGCATATGGTAAGAGAACCAACTCATAAAAGAGCAGTTAAATGTGCTGTAGTGGCAAACATGAATACATTGGGAATTCTGGAAAATTGTAAGACTGTGAGACATGCTGCCTTTTTCAAGTGTTGCAATGCTGCACTTTTCATTACTTGGCAGAGGCCTTAGGACAGAGGCACCTTAGAAGCTAGTTATGAATGTTCACATTATTGGACCATTATTACAATGCACATTGAATGGTTATCAAATCTGCCAAATTTGAGAAATCTTGCTCAGGAAATAACAGCACCAAGTTTAACAATGGTTCAATTGGTCTGGTATATCACCAGGGAAGTGCATGCATGCTATGGATCACTTTAGTTAACTTGTTAATGTTCCTTTCTTATATATATATAGTGTAACTGCACTGCATCCTGTTTTATATATATATACATATATATATATATATATATATATATATATATATATATATATATATATATATATATATATATATATATATATATATGGTTCTAGGACGTAACATCGACAAGGAAAAGACCGACACCGACTTCACCGACGCGAAAACACAGACACAGAAATAATCGACACTACAAACCACGGACATTTCACAGGTAAGGGGTTTAAAATTCGCTAATCAAGCCTACCATGTTCAGGTAAGGTGGCAGTGTTATGCATGTGTTAAATTTAAACCCCTTACCTGAGCATGGTAGGTTTGATTAGCGAATTTTAAACCCCTTACCTGTGAAATGTCCATGGTTTGTAGTGTCGATTATTTCTGTGTCGGTGTTTTCGCGTCGGTGAAGTCAGTGTTGGTCTTTTCCTTGTCGATGTTACGTCCTAGAACCATATATATATATATATATATATATATATATATATATATATATATATATATATATATATATATATTGTGCAATTGCACTGCATCCTATCTTATATATATAGTGTAATCACACTACAGAGCATGATAACACATGACTCAGCTTGGCATTTCCAAACATCCACCTGGAAACTGTGTTATATGGTATGTGTGGCTCAAAGTTACAACAACCATATTCACTTGGATCACTCTGCAAGCAAAGGGTCCTAATGGAGAGATGAAAAGTCAGGAAGCAAAGGAGAGTAGTAATGCTGAAAGTGAATTCATCCTCAAGTCATGGTGACTGTTTTCATTAGGTGGACCCTGTTTTTCACAAAATCTCACCAAGGCAACACTGATATATAGACTGTATTTATATAGCATATATCATGGACAGAAGTAAGTCAAAAATGAAAAAAAGATAGCTATTTGAAATTTTGCGTTCATTAATACAACAGATTTTTGAAAAACAGTACATAGATCAAGAAACTTTGATCTGTAGGGAAAAATAATCATCTGAGGAAGTGCAAAAATGTAAACAATAAAACCTAGATATTTTTGAAAAGTATAAAAAAGAAATATGGACATGGGAAAGAAAGAGAGATTTGATATGGTGCAATATTCATGCAAAGGAGAAAGCTAAATTAATCAATATAGAAAAGGCAGCTTCAAAGATATTCGAAGAGAAAAACAGGCAAAGGCATCCAGATATGGAAACTTTCACAATAAGAAAAATAATATCACAAAGATGGAGTGTAGAAAAAATAATTAGTAAAGTAGAAGTTAAAAATTTGTATCATTCTGGCCAAGATGTATCATGATACAAATATAAAGATAGCTGGTTGCACAAGACCCAGGATAAAAAAGTGCCCAATCCTGGTAGGTGCATTGGTGCCAGGACTGGTAAAAATGACAGTGTAGAATCCTTAAAATCCAGAAACGTTCCTACAATGGGGCTAGGCCAGGCCCAGGGGAGGATGGCACCCCTGTTCTAGAAGGAAGTAGCAGTCCACAAAAATCACAAAAACCGATAGGCCGAAGAAGAGCCATAAAGACGATGAAGTGGACTATTGAGGATAAGAAAGAAATTATGTATCATTAGTATTATGCAAAAAGCCCAGAATCTCCAGATAGAGGATATACAACAAGATTGAGATAAATTAGAGGAAATAAAAATGCTTTCAGAGGAAAAACTGTCAGAAGCTTCAAATGAAAATTTGCGTTCATTAATACAACAGATTTTTGAAAAACAGTACATAGATCAAGAAACTTTGATCTGTAGGGAAAAATAAGCATCTGAGGAAGTGCAAAAATGTAAACAATAAAACCTAGATATTTTTGAAAAGTATAAAAAAGAAATATGGACATGGGAAAGAAAGAGAGATTTGATATGGTGCAATATTTATGCAAAGGAGAAAGCTAAATTAATCAATATAGAGAAGGCAGCCTCAAAGATATTCGAAGAGAAATACAGGCAAAGGCATCCAGATATGGAAAATTTCACAATAAGAAAAATATTATCACAAAGATGGAGTGTAGAAAAAATAATTAGTAAAGTAGAAGTTAATTAACATAGAAGTTATAGAGTGTCTGCAAAGTGAGGGATTTAATGTAGAAGATCTAACACAGATTAACTCACAGCATGATGGAGTGAGTCCTCAAAGTAAGGAGATGCAGGAAGATCAAGAGACATCTGAAGAAGAAATATGGACATGGGAAAGAAAAAGAGATTTAATATGGTATAATATTCATGCAATGGAGAAAACAAAACTAACTGATACAAAAAGAGCAGCACCAAAGATATTTGAAGAGAAGTACAGGCAAATTAATCCGGATATGAAAAATGTTATAATAAAAAATATAAGAAGACAAAGAAGAAAAGTAGAAAAAGAGATTAGTAATGGAGAAGTCAAAGAAATAGAAAGTGAGGTTATGAAGAACCTGCAAACTGAAGGATTCAGTGTAGAAAATCTAATGCAGAAAGCACCACAACAGGATAGAGGAATGGATATCCAAATTAAGGGAAAATCAGTGGAACAAGTGCCATATCAAGATATTTTGGAACCATCCACAGGAAACCAGTATAAATGTTCATCTGAACCTAAACAGCAAGGGAAGGAACAGGAAACTGTGGAAACTCTGATGCAATCAGTGTTGAGGAGTGATAGGCCAGTGAGTTCCCATGACAGAGCAATGGATGGCACACAATGAAATTGGAGAGAAGGTGCCACAGGAAGATGCTATAGAACTTTCTATAGAATGCCCGTAGAAAGTGGAAAACAGAGGATGTGCACTCACTCTGGTAGAAAATGAACAATGGGAAAAGTTGCTTGATTTAATGGACATAGATAGATATATTAAGATCAATGAAAGAAACACACTGCAGAAGGTCAATAAAACCCCAAAAGTCAGAAGTCTGATAAAACAAATGAACACAGTAATTAGGACTGTCCATAGAGATCCATGTGACATAACAGAAGTAAACAGGATATATTACTGTGCAGCTAAACTAATAACTGATAAAGTTCTACCATAAGAACATTGGATAGTGAGGGAAAGGAAGAGGAGAAATCAAATACCATCATGGAAGCATCAAATAGAGAAAAATGTAAAACAAGAGAAGAAGTGTCACTGTTAGAAGACTATAGAAGAGGGAATAGATCAGCAAAAATACTAGGAAAGATAGATGTTATAAAAGCAATGCACAATATTAAAACAGACCAGGATCTATCATGCACTATCGCAAATAACAAACTAAAAATTTCAGAACGGCAGAAACACCTAGAAGATACAAATATAAATTTAAAGGAAAAGTACAAAATAAGCAATTTATTGATGACCCAAAAAAGTCATATAGAGAATTGAGTAACAAGGTAAAATTAATTGAAAGACCGCCAAAAGAAGAAGAAATAGATGCATTTTGGAGAAATATCTATGAAGATCACATGGAGTGCAACAAAGATGCTAAATGGATAAAAGAAGTAAAAGAAAGAATAAGAAGTTTAAAAGTACAGGATATGAAATGAGATTAAGTAACAGCCAGAGAGATTGAAACAAAGTTAAGAAAAGTCTCTAATTGGAAAACTCCAGACCCAGATGCAGTACCTAACTTTTGGTTAAAAGTATTAACATCTTTGCATGAAGATTTAGCCATGAATAAGAACTATTTATATGTGCACCCCAAACAGACACCGACCTGGCTAACAACAGGTAAAACAATGCTCCTACTTAAGAGTGAATCTGCAAGCTACCAAAAAAATTAAAGACCAATTACTTGCTTTCCTATGACGTATAAACTATACATGGGAATTGATGCCAACAGAGTTTATAGTCATTTAGAAGAAAACTTAATTATGGCATTAGAACAAAAGGGCAATAAAAGAAAGTCATATGGAACAAAGAATCATTTGTTGTTAAAGTCATAGTGGAGAACTGTAAAAAGGGGAAGAATCTAAGTATGGCATGGATTGACTACAAAAAATCATTTGATAGTATCCCACATTCATGGATAAAAGAGTGCTTAAAAATGTATAAGATACACCCTACACTGATTGACTACATTACATTGACCATGAAACAATGGCAGACCACTTTTGCAATTAAACTATGACAAAGGGCAAATTATTATCGCAGGAAAAAAAATCAAAGGGGGATATTTCAGGGTGACTCTCTGTCATCATTGCTATTCTGCCTTGCCCTTAATCCATTAAGCTGTCTAATTAACAGCTTAGGTCATGGTTATAATTTGGCTCCTATAAAACAACAACATCTAAAGACTTCTCTTTGTTGATGATTTAAAACTGTATAGCTTATCAGATGAGGAACTGAAAGCACAGCTGTAGGTTGTCAAAACTTTTTCAAATGATATTAGAATGTCATTTGGCCTTGATAAACGTGCAAAAGCTATCTTTAAAGCAGAAAAACAGCAGCACCAGGAAAACATCAGTTTGGGACAAGAATGTGATATAAAAGAACTCAAGCAAGAGGGAGTGTATAAATACTTAGGAATCAATGAAGGATCAGCAATGAAACATGAACAAATGTGAGTAAAACTTAGTAAGGAATACTTTAGAAGACTTAAATTAATCCTGAAAACAGCATTGACATCTAGGAACAAAATCCAAGTTATAAACCAATTTGCTCTTCCTGTTCTAACTTACAGTTTTAGAGTGATTGATTGGCCACACAACGTGTTGGAGAGATTAGATATTAAAACAAGAAGGATGCTTTATGCTCACCAAATGATCTATAAAAATCAGTGAATACCAAGATTATATATTCCCCATTCTGAAGGAGGGATGGGCCTCCTTGAAATTGATTACATGTATAGATCTGCAATTGTGGAACTCCACAATAACTGTTGACCTCAAGAGACCCAAACATAGTGAAAGTTTTGAAACATGAGGTGACTAAGTCTAAGGTGACTTCCCTGATTAACCTAGCACAAGCATATTGGCATTAAGCAGGAATGGAAATCAAGCCAGAAGTAGATAAAATCAGGCAGCAACTGAATGTGCCAAAAAAACAAAAGAAAGAATATAAGGAGAAGGACCAGATGAAAAGGCAAGAAATGTGGAAAACTCATATAGTTGCAAGTATAGAAAAGTTCTGAAGAACCTCATGTTGATCAGGAATGAAAGTAGGAATGGCTAAAGAGTGGTGAATTCAAACCAAGAGATGAATTGGCACCCCAAGATAGTGGACTATGAACATGCTGGTTTACAAAATCCATTGAACATGTGGGAAAGACAGACAAATGTAGGTTTTGTAAAACCGAATTGGAAACAGTTGCATACCTAGTTACTGGTTGCGACCTACTAATGACAG
>NC_056735.1:909768196-909783196 GCF_019279795.1 Protopterus annectens
TAATCATTATGGGAGTGTTTGCAATGGATTGGGTGAAAATAATGGGGAGCCTGAAATAGTTGGACTCGAAACAGATAATGAACTTTTCAGAGGAAGTGAGAGGGATTATGATGAGGCATACCCACCCTTGCGGAGATCTGAAAGGTTACTCAATAAGCAAGGGCAGAAAAATGGAAATTTTCAGTGGAGGGGAGGAAGAAGGGGGAGAGGGAGATTTTAAGAGATTCCTGCCCGGACCTCCCAGAGGAGCTTGATAGTATTATAGTGGACAAACAATGTTATACCTGGAACAATTTTAGTATATATAATTTTAGTAATATAAAGGTGGAGAAAGAACATTTTGCCCTTTTTTCCAAAGGTTTAAAATGTATACCGGATCATAAGGGTGATACTGCCAAGAGTTTGTTGGTTATTAAGTTATTCTTAAGGAAAGTGAATTTCAATGTTATTTGGCCAAATAGGAAGGGGGGAGATGGAGAAGTATTAAGGATGAAAAGTATATACAACCTTCCTTTACACCCCCAGATAAAGAATCTTGAGAGAGTGTTAGAGAGTGAAATTAGGAAGTATAGTAGTATGAGCACATGGCATGGCAACATGACTACCAAAGAAAAAGATTTGTTATATGATATCAGGAATAAACAAGACGTGAGAGTGAAGAAACCTGATAAAGGTGGGGGACTTATCTTTATGGACTATATTCTCTATGACAGTAAGATGTACACATTACTATGGGATGAAGATAGATACGGCATTGTTTCAAAAAATTTGATTAATATAGCCTATCACAAAATTGATACAGCCCTGTATGACATGTTACAGGAAGGCCTAATAAGTCATAGTAGTTACAGATTTTTAAAAGTGGATCAACCTAAGGTCCCTACGATTTTCGGTATACCGAAAATCCATAAAGATAAGGAGGATTCCCCACTTCGACCTATAGTCTCTGCTGAGGGGTCCAAAACCCAGACTCTTGCTAAGTATGTAGATCTTAAATTAAAGCCTTTATGGACAGGAAGACCGAATGTTTTGAAAGATTCATGGGATTTATTGAATGATCTCAACCATTGTAACTGGCAGAATGACGTGTTATTTGTAACTATTGATGTTATTGATTTGTTTTCCTCCATTCCCTATGAAGAAGGCAAGGCTATTTTGGAAGATACAGTTTTTGCGTATGAGGGAATGACCAGGAATGACAAACTGGCCAGTTTATGGCTTATTGATTTGGTTTTGAAAAATAACTACATACATTTCAAAGGGGAGTTTTTCCAGCAGATTAAGGGAGTAGCTATGGGGGCCGCTTGTGCCCCCACTTATGCTAACCTTGTTTTGGCATGTTGGGAAGAGAAATATGTTGTGGAATCCCAATATAAAAACTGCTGGATTTTATACAGGAGGTACCTGGACGATATAGTGATTCTTTGGACGGCTGGAAGAGAAAGGTTAAATGAGTTCCTTTCTTATATTAATGACACTACTAGCTTTTTGAAATTCACACACAACATTTCTGAGCATAAATTGATTTACTTGGATATGGAATTATACAAATGGGAAGGAAAGTATGAAACTAGAGTTTATAGAAAGCCCACGTACTGTAATTCCTTCCTACATTTTCAAAGTGCACACCCCAAGCAATGTAAAAAGAACATTGTCAAGGGGCAATTTGTTAGGGGTAGCCGAATGACGAGTTTAGACCAGGATTTTCATAACGAGTGTGAACTCCTGGAAAAAATGTTTATGGAGAGGGGCTACCCTAGCGATTTTGTCAAGCATTTAAGGAAAGAAGTGCAAGAAGGAAGGAAGGACAGATTTGCACCTATTTACAGGGGTCAAAAAGGTAGTGTAGCTATAGATCACACTATTGTGACTGGTTTGGTAAATAAAAACAATAATGGCTCTGAGGACTTTTTTCAGGCATTAGTTCTAGAGTACAATGGAATAAACAGTGGAATTAGTAAAATATTCTTCAAAGAATGGGACAAGTTCTTATCCTTCACTGATATAGAAGGTATATCCAGCATCCCTAAGAAAGTGATCTATAGGAATTCCAGGAATATGGGTAACATTTTAGAGAGTAAGAAGGTCCAAAGTAATAGAAAGATAAACAAGGGTACCTACAAATGTGGACACTGTAGTCAATGTTGCTATGTAATAAATGGGGAAGGATATAATATTGCAAGTAGGAATAAAATGATAAATAGTCTGGACTATTTCAATTGTAATACTAAAGGGATAGTATACCTTGCTTTTTGTGAAAAATGTGGTGCCATTTATGTTGGCCAGTCAGAAAGAGCCTTAAGAAAAAGGATCTATGAGCATACTTATGATATATCTACTAAGAAGGAAAGTAACGCGTTGTATAAGCACAGTAAAATATGTAGGGAATATAAATTTATGTTTTTGGTAATAGAACATATTCAACAAGATATTCGAGGGGGGTCATGGGAGACCAGAATCGAGTATAGGGAATTATAGTGGCAAGTGGCTCTAAATGCGGACAAATATCCGGGGCTTAATGATAATATATCCATATTACCTTTGTTAAAATTAAGAGCAGCTAAGCTGTAAGAAGAAACTTCCCAAACATTTTTTTGGCCACTAGAGGTCCCCATGATTACCAGGAACAGGTTTATGATTACATATATAGAATGGAATTCAAATCTATGAAATTTATTGTACTGTGCTTTAAGATCCTATAATATGCATATGTACATTTTAAATGTTTGTGACCTATTTATGTTTATCAATTGACATTTTAACATTTTTACATTCAAAGCAATATTCAGCAATATTTAGTAAAATTTTAAGTATTTATTTATTAAGTAGTTTTTTAAAAAAACGCGTGTCTCAAATTTATACATTTTAAAGTAATATTTATGTAATTATACTAAGGATAGTGTTAGTTTCTTTTAACATCTAAAGCAACAGTTTTTATTTAGGTTTATTATGTGATTTAGTGATGTATTACACAGTGACATCCGTTTTATGATATTATGTAGTACATATCTCTATTTCTTTAAATTTTTAATTAATTGGATAATTAATTGATGAACGAGAATGTATAAAAGATGGTTAATTGATGAGCTGGCTGTTTCTGATGAAGTCAAGGAAGTTGACGAAAACGCAGGGTGCCTTTTTGTATTAAGGCGTTCATATTGTTTTTTATGTGCTTTTAACTGGATTAGTGGATTGTATTAAAGTTCTTTGGACCAGTTTTTCGTGGTGGCGAGTTGTTCCTTTCGTTATCTGCTGGGCATTTGGAGTCTCAAGTATTTTTGCAGTTCCTGGTTGTTTTTATTGAGGATACAAAATGCCTTCAACCTTCATCTGAAAATGTGGAGAGATATTGGAATAAATAAATTAATTATATTAATGACTTTGGGATTATGCAAATTGGAAAGAGTATGATGGTAAATAATTTGGACCAAAGTGTTGGGGATTTATTTAGGCAAAGGCAGTGTGATGAAGCAACAGCATTTATCTTATTGAATATTTATTTATTTATTTATTATTTGTCTTTGTTTACTGGGAAAGTCTGACTGGGTAATACCTATTTGTAGAGGAGGCCTGGGGAGAAAAGCCCCATTTGCTTGCATTGCAGTATACCAAGTCCAACAGAGTAGTTACATTTCTATTTACATTTATACACGATCAGTAGTTGCATTTACTGAGTAGATGAGTAGGAGCGAGCTGCAACCCTTTACTGAGATAGCTTTTCTTGTGAAAAGGTGGTATAGACCTGAAAAGTTTCAGAAAAATAGAGTAGAAGTGGTATTTACAACAGAACATATCATGTGGTCATCTGAGTGTGATGCCACCAGAAAGGGAATGATTCACATTCAAGAAGTTTAAATAAGAATAATCATAAAAGCATTATTCCTTTTTAGACTTTTTTAGGAAGATCAACAATTTTTTCTTCAAAAACCAAAATAAATAACTCTACAAATTATGATGTTTGTTGTTTTGAGGAATGTATAAATGTACTTTGTATAAATATATTAAAGTAGTAGGAGGCCATATAATACTCAGGGCAACAGTATGGCTTTATGTATACTATGATGTAGCACTCAGTGTGGTGACTGCTATACTACCTATTATAATGTGCAAATTCTGTAAACCAAAACCCTTCTCTATAGACAGTAATGTTTCTTACAGAAAATGAAAAATAAGTCTTTAAGACTAGGTTCAAGGTCATTGTTCTGCTGTAATTGGCTCTGATCAGACCAATCACTGTACTATGCACCCTTTGCCATGTACAGAGACCACAGAGCATCCTCACAAAATAATACAGGGAGAAAACAAAAAGTTCTATAGTGACCATCTGAAGACCTTATTCTTGTACTTAGTTTCCCACAGGCAGCTCCATGGTCATCAATGCCTAGCCTTCAAGGCATTTTTTGATCCCACACTGATGAATTTGTTGCACATATACAAAACAAATAGCATCAGAAATATTGATTTGGAGGACATAAACTTCATCTGAGACATGAACAGGACATGTTAGAGGGACAAGTATGTGTCTCAAATGTTATCCATTCTGTGGAACAGGCTTCCCATCCAGATGAAGCAAAACTCATCCCTAGCCCTGTTCAAATGTAGTGTGGACTGGTGTCTGGAATATTGTAGACTTACCCCTGGTGTGAAATCTATGTCCCTAATGGACAGGGGCAGCCTGTGAATGTTTGAGCTGTACAAGCCTATATCATAACCATACAATTCCTTGGTGTATCGACATGTCAGTAATATTTTGGTAAATTTGGGGTAAGCTTGGTTAGACTTAAAATGACTCATGCTGCTAGTCTAATAACCATCTATGAACCTATGAACCCAACTGCTATATTATTTCACACATTTGTTTAACACTAAGCAACACCAGGTGGGTGAAAGTAGAGACAAACAAGGCACTTGAAACAGCTTGAGAGACTACATGGGTTCCTCTCATAAAGAATTAAGGAAGTAAACAGCAAGTTCTGTCTCAATCATCTCAAAGTCCTATCCATGTCCTCTGTCTCCTATAGACAGGTGTGTGGCAATTTATGCCTAGCTGTCAAGGCATCATTTGATCCCTCACTAACGGATTTTTTTTTTTTTGCATATATGCAAAACCAGGAGTAAATCTGTGATCTCCTTTCCATCTGTCTAAGCTACAATTGAATCAGGTTAGGGATGGTGTTACATCATAATAACCACAAAGCTATAATGCAGAGGTGCAACATTTACCAATGATCAAAACTGTACCTCAGCGACCAAACTTGGACAAATACTTCAAGGTGCACCATTAACAATCAATAGTTTGAAATAGTTTATTTGTTAAGCACTTTCATCTCAAACAGAGACTTCATCAGAAATGAAACTGTAAAGCAATTACCACTTTTAAAACTTAAGTACTAAGTGGATTGTTAGACCAAATTACATAATTTCCTTTTCCTTAAGGGAAACCAAACCAATGGCCAAATGCTTAAATAAGTATAAAAGGATAATGTAAAAGCTGACAACTTACAACTAACAACAACACTGCATCTCAAAAACTGCATATAAATATTATATATATTAATATCTTTAACTGCATATACTTAAAATATCCATGTCTTAATAAGTATTGATAAAAATACTTCCAATACAAATACAAAAATGTTTTAAATATTTATAAGCATTTATAGACTTCATAAGCCATCAATGAAATCAACTCACAGTGAAGTAATGGAAACATTCACTAATGTTTTGCTGCCCATAATATTAATACAGGTACTAGAGAGATTGCTTCATTTAATTAATTTATGATGTTCCAAACACAACTTTACCAGCAGATAAAAACGGATGTAGCCCACACCACAGTGTAATCCAATGCTTGAGACCAGGTTCAGCACAAACGTGTTTATTCAAAAGCAGATAATCCTCCAAACATAAACGCCTTTGTTAAAAACAACACATTGCGTTTTCGTTCCCAATAGACTTCATCAGAAAAAGACCAGTGCATCCAATGATTTACTTATATATATACCCATCAATTAATCTTAATTACATTCAATTAATCATTCATATTTAAACTTAAAGCAGAATTACCAAGTACTGAACACTAAAACACAGTAAATTCATTCATATAAAGCAACTTCATTCATACAAAATGCAGTATGATTAACTTAATATAATTAAAAAAATAAATATAATAAATATATATACAATTAATTTAAATATTTAAATAGGAACTTATTATAATAAATATGTGTATATAAATATATGTAATTAAAATTGTATTGTTTAAAACTGTATGAATTTAAAAACAACCCAATTTATTCAAATCATGTAGGGAGTACATAAAGAACATGAATACTTTGTTATTAATGTTAGGATTCAACTCAGGCCCTTTTGGATCGTAATGGAACACAGCATTCCAACTATCAACGTTTTTCCGGTGATGGCCATCATGGAAGGGGAAGGGAACAGGGAGAGCTCATTGATCGAGTGAACAGGATCGGCGACCCTGGAAGAGACAATTCCTTTCATCCCAGTGTCACGCCCCGATTACTAGTGGATGGTAACCCTATTTCACAGGGGAGAACAGAACGCAACGATAGTAGTGGTGATGCTGTGGACAATCCAGGTACTGTGAATAATATGGGAGCGTTTAATGGAACCATTAACAATTTAGAATGGTTGCGCTCCAAACCTATTATTGATTTTTCAGTCAATAATTCCAATGCGATTGATCTCATCAATGGGACTTTTAAGCAAAAGTTGAATAATTTAAACAATTTAATGTACAAATACAGGGCATTGGTTATAGAAAACGAATATTTGCATGAATGCATTGGGAAAGGAATAGTGCCAAAGGGCCTAAGGGTATTTAAGTTTCCCAATAATGTTATGTATGGGTCTACTTATTATAAAGAGTTGGTTGCTGTTTTTAATAAATGTGGTTTGGACATGTTAAAACTGATTATTAAAGAAAATGTGAGAATTCTGGAAGGTATACAGAATGACATAGAAATTTTGGACCAATGCATCCATAAAGACTTATTGTTTAATGTGCAGGATGAGAAAACCAAGTATTTAAATATTAGGAAAAATGTTGAGCAAAGATGTAATGATCTTATACAAAGAAAGATTAAAAAATTAGGGAGGGATTTACATGATTATAACACTGATAATAGTTACCCTAAACCCCAGGGGTCACACAGAACTTATGGAAATCTACATTTTGAGTCTAGTGATGGCAATGAAGAAGAAATAGATATTATGGAACAGGGCAGGGTAGAAGAACATCATGGAGAAAGAAATGGAGAATATGATGAAGCCTTTCCTCCCTTGCGGAGATCCGAACGCTTAATCAATAAGCAGGGTCCATACAATGGAAATTTTCAGTGGAGGGGAGGCAGAAGGGGGAGGGGGAAGTATTACTAAACCCTAACCTGGATCTCCCAGATAGCAATGCAGGAATATGCATAAATAATCGCTGCCTAACATGGAATAATTTCAGTATTTACAATTTTAGCAATTTAAATGTGGAGAAAGGACATTTTACACTTTTTTCCAAGGGTTTAAAATTTATACCTAATAGCAGTGGAGATATGGCTAAAAGTCTTCTTGATATAAAGTTATTTTTAAGGAAAGTGAATTTCAATATAATGTGGCCTAAAGCTATTAATAATAGAAAAGAAAATGGGGTGGATTGTGATGTACTGAAGAGAAAAAGTACATACAACCCACCATTGCATCCCCAAATAAAGAATCTAGAAAAGGTGATTGAGAAGGAAGTTAGAATGATGGGTTTCAACAACAAGCAATTTAGTAATTTAACTAAGGAAGAAAAGGACTTGTTGTATGAGATCAAGAATAATAAAGAAATAAGAGTAATGAAGCCAGACAAGGGAGGGGGGATTGTGTTTATGGACTATATTTTGTATGATAGTAAGATGTATATCCAATTATGGAATGAAAATAGGTATAGTATAGTCTCTAGAAATGAGATCAATATAGCCTATCATCGAATTGATACAGCTTTATATGATATGCTACAGGAAGGGTTAATTAGTCCTAGCAGTTATGGATTTTTGAAAGTAGACAAACCTAGGATCCCAATTATTTTTGGGATCCCAAAAATCCATAAGAACCCTTCCGACCCCCCTTTAAGACCCATAGTATCAGCTGAGGGTTCTAAAGCCCAGACTCTGGCTAAATATGTGGATCTAAAATTGAAACCGATATGGACTAATAGAACTAGTATTTTGAAAGATTCCTGGGAGCTATTAAATGATTTGAATGAATGTGCATGGCATGACAATATGCTATTTTTAACAATTGATATTGCAGATTTATTTTCCTCAATACCTCATGAAGAGGGGAAAATTATATTAGAAGACATAATATTTGCATATGAAGGTATGAATAGGAACGATAAAGTAGCATGCACTTGGCTCATGGATATGGTCCTAAGTAATAACTTTATTTATTTTAAAGGGGAGTTATTCCAGCAAATCCAGGGAGTGGCCATGGGGGCAGCATGTGCACCCACATATGCTAATTTAATTTTGGCATCATGGGAGGAAAAATACATCCTTAATTCCATCTACAAAGAATGTTGGATATTATACAGAAGGTTCTTGGATGATATAGTCATTCTCTGGATTGCTGGTAGAGAGAAATTAGTGGATTTCCTAGAATATTTGAACTCCGCTACTAATTTCCTTAGTTTTACGCATTCTGTGTCAGAAAGTAGTTTGATATATTTGGATGTAGAGTTCTACAAAAAGGAAGGAAGTTATCAATCCAAAGTATATAGGAAACCCACTTATTGCAATTCCTTTCTACATTATACTAGTGGACATCCTAAACACAAAAAGTATTGTGAAAGGACAATTTGTCAGGGGTAGCCGGATGACAAGTTTGGAGGAAGATTTTTATAATGAGTGTGATTTTTTGGAAAAGATGTTTTGGGAAAGAGGCTACCCCAAGGAGTTTGTGGGACAAATAAGAAAAGAAGTGAGTGAAGGAAGAAAAGATAGATTTTGACCTATATACAAAGGACAGGGTAATAGGGCTAAAAATTCCCCGGTAGGACCATTGATTTTCAACAACAAAAGGACCGAAGAACACACTCAAGCATTAGTATTAGAATACAATGGTATAAATAGAGAAATAAGTAAAATATTTTTTAAAGAATGGGAGAGGTTTGTGGCCCTTTCCGATATAGAAAACATATCGAATATCCCCAGAACAATAATTTATAGGAATTCTAGGAATGTGGGGAATATTTTGGAAAGCAAGAAAAAGGTTAGTAATAGAAATAACAATAAGAAGGGCACTTATAAGTGCAGGCATTGTGCTCAATGTTGTTATATATTAAATGGAGAAGGACATTACATAACAAGTAGAAATAAAATGATTACTAGCCCTGAATATTATAATTGTGATACACAAGGGATAGTATATCTTGTTTTTTGTGAAAAATGTGAGGCTTTCTATGTTGGGAAAACTGAAAGAGCTTTGAGAAAACGTGTATATGAACATTATTATGAAATTTCTGTCAAGAAAGAGAGCAATGCTTTATGCAAACATAGTAAAGTTTGTAAAGAGTTTAAATTTAAGTTTTTAATAATAGAACATATACAAATGGACATTAGGGGGGGACCCTGGGAAACCAGAATAGAATATAGAGAATTATGGTGGCAAATAGCATTAAATGCGGACAAATATCCAGGGTTAAATGACAATATTACTATATTACCCTTGTTGAAATTAAGAGCAGCAGTTATAGAAAAAATATATACCAGCTTTTGCCACTAGAGGTCCCCTTTGCACTATTTTCAGATACGCATACATTATGAATTTTGTATTCTGAATTCTCTCCCCAAAGTTAGTTTTGTTTATGTTTTAATATTTTACTAACCTAATGAGTTTTTTTATTCCTCTCTTTATATATTATGAAATAACATGTTATATATTTATATCATATAGTGTATTTTTGACATACTAATAATAATAATGAGTTGAATCCTAACATTAATAACAAAGTATTCATGTTCTTTATGTACTCCCTACATGATTTGAATAAATTGGGTTGTTTTTAAATTCATACAGTTTTAAACAATATAATTTTAATTACATATATTTATATACACATATTTATTATAATAAGTTCCTATTTAAATGATATTTAAATTAATTGTATATATATTTATTATATTTATTTTTTAATTATATTAAGTTAATCATACTGCATTTTGTATGAATGAAGTTGCTTTATATGAATGAATTTACTGTATTTTAGTGTTCAGTACTTGGTAATTCTGCTTTAAGTTTAAATATGAATGATTAATTGAATGTAATTAAGATTAATTGATGGGTATATATATATAAGTAAATCATTGGATGCACTGGTCTTTTTCTGATGAAGTCTATTGGGAATGAAAACGCAATGTGTTGTTTTTAACAAAGGCGTTTATGTTTGGAGGATTATCTGCTTTTGAATAAACACGTTTGTGCTGAACCTGGTCTCGAGCATTGGATTACACTGTGGTGTGGGCTGCATCCGTTTTTATCTGCTGGTAAAGTTGTGTTTGGAGTATCTTCAGCAGTTCCTTTTGTTTTTCCTAATTTATGATGTTACTTCATCTTGTTTACTTATAACACTTAATCAAAGAATAGTATAGTCATAATGGAGCATTCACTAAAGTAGTGAGTAGATGTGTGCAAGCATCTTGCATAGCATCTCTACTATGATGGCAACTACTACGCAGATTCATGTAAAGCTAGTGACCATAAGCAGATAATTGCCATCCCATGTGACTAGGGTACACGTGCATCAGTATATCATGGAACACTAGGTGCTTCCCTGCTTGGGAAGTGTGGCATTATAGTAAGGCAACAATGAACAGCACAACTGGCACAGGCAGCTTACTGAGCTGTCAACACTGCTGTCTGGTAATACTCTGTCAGGTCTATAAGTGAATCATAGAAAGACTTTCACTCTGGATACGAATAATCCCTTTACTATGGTAATGATAGAGACTGATGCTGTGTGAGCTGTGATTGATTGAAGTTGATAAACATTACTGCAAAGAAAGGGAGGAATTCAGTTGTCATTTCACATTGAAATCCCTCTTCAAAAGGATTCTTCTTACCATGCAACAGAGATTTTCTTTATATCTGTTTTATTTTAATAACATTAATACCTTGCTTGACTTTTTCAGCTGGATAATATATTTGTAGTGGAAGGGTATGCTACTTTGCCAGGGGAATGCCATCACACAGTTTGCTGCTAGATTACCATGTGTTACTGTGATTGGAATAATTTGGTACTGTGTATGGTAAATATGTTACACCCAACTCCAAAAGTTTGTCCATTACACTTCCTTCAGAATGTGACCAATAAACTTGAAGTGGAGTTCAGGGATTAAACAGAGAAACTCCTTACTTCATAACACCTATCTAATGCTTAGTCAACTGCCTTGAAAATGATTGCATCAAAATGCACTAACTTTCCAATCAGATCTTAATATATGCAACATTGTCAATATGGCTGATACTAGAGCTAATCAAATGGCCCTACTAAGCAGAACAAATCTACTTGCACCCATTGAAACAGCAACTTACTGACCAGCAAGATACATCAGTACAACATTGTCCACTAAGGTCCCAAGACTCAGGCAGCCACACTCTAAGGACATCTTTTTATTTTCTTAAGTCAAAGAAAGTTCCAACTTAATGCAAGCCCCTGCAGTTTGTACTATTACTGCACAGTGTGGAAGCTCTCAATTGCACTCCTAAACTGGGAAAATGTAAGACATGCCTAGCATGAAACTGGATCTTAACAGCAGCAAGAAGTACTTAAGAAAAACTTACTGAGGACACCTAAGCACTATTAAGATTAGTTCTCATGGTAAGGACTAACAGCAGACAGTTATGGCCAACAAATAACAGCAGAAGTTAAAATATATTTTAAAAGCTGTAAACTGCTTTGCACTGCCATTCTTATATACAAAAAGTATAGTAGAAAAATATCTTACAGCTCTTAAAGCCATTAGTTCTAAAGAAGGCTACTACTTTTCTGTTTGCTGTTTGTCTGACAGTGCTAAGTGCTTCACTTGGGTTCAAAGGTTTTGATAGCTGATGAAACACTGCATGATCCTACATTTTTTCTCTAACTGGTGACACACGGGGCAAATAAAACCCCATGCAGTATAAAGACTTATGATTGAATCTCTGATCATAACAAGCAACTTGCGTTCTTTCATAGATACCAAAATAAACCTCTGGAGCTTGGCTCTAGGTTAACTTCTTGGCATCCATGTGTCAAACATATAATAAGCTGGTTCTGATCAAAGCCCATTCCTAGTCTTGTATATTTCTTCGATTAGAGCTCCCCTCTTGTTATCATTCTTTCACAGTAAATGTTTTTCATGCTTTTAGCCTTATCCTCCTGTTTGCCGTAACACAGCACCATTAATGCACTGTTAATGCACCCTATTAATACACCCTAAACCACTTTCATTTTCTAAGTGTCTGTGCATTTTCCCTGCATATTCCCTTTTTATTTACTTTCTAACTTTTCCTTCTATGTTACATTTAGCAACAGTCTTTCCTCATATGTAACATTTAGCAGCAGTCTTAAATCTCTTTTTGTGTCTCTAACATCTGTTATTTACAGTCTTCTTACACTCTACCTGTTAACTTGGTAAACATCTGTATGCCTGCCTATTACACTATCTGTATATGTCACATGCACAGCCTTCTCAATTTATATATAAGCACAACTTCCCATTGATAAAGAAAGTCATCAACTTCTGGTAGATCCCACTTAGCTGATCAAATATCAGCTGATTAAAATTTACCTGCTTTGCCAGTACAAGATAGTGTTACAATGGAATCAGGGAATATGCTCTTTTCCCCACTGTAGTGCAATCTTGGAGTTCCCGGATCCTGGATTCACTTTCATGCATACAGCACAATGGGCAATGTGTGCCTTTCTGTATTTATTTCTGTAGCAGGTACAGGTTTTATTGGATCTAGTTGCTAGCTCCAGACCTAACCTTCCTAAGAGGGTGCACCACACACACTCACACCTAGAGCCAATTTACAGTGTCCAATCCACCTATTGCATGTCTTTAGAATGGGGGTGGAAACCCACATGACTGCAGGGAGGACATGTAGACTCCACACAGAAGGTGCCCCAGCTGAGAATTGAATCAAAGAACCTCTTGCTGTGAGGCGACAACTCTAACCACTACAACATTACATTGTCCTATCTTGGCGTTAGATATATAATTAGCAGGGGGCACTGTGTGTGTGTGTGTGTGTGTGTGTGTGTGTGTGTGTGTGTGTGTGTGTGTGTGTGTGTGTGTGTGTGTGTGTGTGTGTGTGTGTATGTTTTATATTATCCTCTGTAGCTTGACGTTTTTTTTTTTTTTTTACATGTTTCAATCATTGTAGGCTCAACTAACTGTCATTTCGATGGAAGGTTATGATTATTACAGATATCTACACACACACACACACATATATCTATCTATATATCTATATATATATATATATATATATATATATGTGTGTGTGTGTGTGTGTATATATATATATATATATATATATATATATATATATATATATATATATATATATATATATATATTTAGGAGCACTACAGAATCCTGAAAGCCCAAAATCCTGAAGACCAAAATCCTGAAAGTTCAAAGTACTGAAAACTCAAAGTCCTGACAACACACAGAATACCAACACTTACTATATTCCAGTACAAGTACATACTGAAACATATTACCCTTCAACTATATGCAGGGGAGAAAGCCCCCCTGCACCTCCCATGTGGGGGGAAAGCCCCCCACACCCCCTACTACTTAAATATATCAACTCAGAGATAGAACTTCACTACAGTAAGTGCAATCTTGGAGTTGATATATTTAAGTAGCAGGGTGTGCGTGTGTGTGTGTGGGGGAGGGGGCGCAGCCCCCAACATGGGGGGTGTAAGGCGGCTTTCCCCCTGCTTATATTTGTAGAACAGCAATATAGTTTGTGTTTTATTTTTTTCTGTATGTGCTTGTGCTGGAATATAGTAAGTGTTGGCATCCTGTGTGTTTTCAGGATTTTGAGTTTTCGGTATTCTGAACTTTCAGTATTTTAGTCTCAGGATTTTGGTCTTCAGGATTTTGGGCTTTCAGGATTCTGTAGTGCTCCTCTCTCTCTCTCTCTCTATATATATATATATATATATATATATATATATATATATATATATATATCTGGGTCTACTTTGAAACCTCGAATGCTCACAACATCGAGCATTACAAAGTCGAGACCACAACGTCAGAAACACTAAATATCGAGAGTACACAATAGCGAGCAACAGGACATTAAAATAAACGCACCACAAGATCGTAACCCAAAACCTCTAAAAGTACTGTGCAGAAATTACACCTCCAGAATCCCAAATGTGCACATATTGACCAAAAACGAGCAGACCTCCAAAACTAATAGTCTGACACTACAGAAACAGTACATTCACCTCCTTTTAAATACACTTGCAGGAAAACAATAACCCCATGCCACTCTGAAACACATAAACGCTCTTCCAGTGCATATCATAATCACACATCGACTTGTGCATACTGTAAACATAAACTGTACTTGTAAATAAGATAGTGACATCTAAACTACACACCGTGTTTGTATCATGCTCCACTACAGGACACACAGCATTACAGCTTCAGTAGATTAGCGATAGCTCACTGGAAATCAACCGTAGAGTAGGAGCCCTTGTGATTAAGCACATGCTCAAACTGTGAGTGGTGGAACACTAGCTTCCTCTTCTTAGGTGATGGAGGGAACCCTGCCGCTAAATGGATTCTAAGCTCCTCAACCCTGTCTTGTTCCCATGCTAGTGTTGTCAACAACACAGCCAAATCTGTTGCCCAAGTCCCAAGCAGTATCTTTAGCCTCCTGTGCCACTCCTCAATACTATTCTGCATCCGGGGCAGACATAGGCTGTTT